>NW_025725423.1:22500-25000 GCF_021461395.2 Schistocerca americana | reverse complement strand
GAAGGCCCCCCCTCACCGGCCGGGGACGGTCCCACCCAGCCACCGCCGCGTATCGCTTCACACCCACATGCCATTCACGTTCGTGGGCATGGTGGGTATCGCTGAAACAACCGGTTGGTAGCTCAACCGATCGTCGCCATCACTGATTCACCTCTAGCGAGAACAACCGCACCACAACGGTTTACCAGTTCTTCATTTGCGTAACGTCACCAGCAAACGTAGACGTCCATCGCCATTTGCAAATTCAACGATTGTTGCATGCCTGTGTCAGGTGTCACGACACACTATGTCTGCCCACATACACGCAACAACATGTGCACGCTTCGCGAACACGTGGAAGGTGGCCCCCGTACGTATGCGATGTCCATTGCGCGAACGACTGTCAACCGGCCTCTGTCGCATGTCGCAGATGTGGAACGCAGTGCACCATGCTATCACGGTGTGTGAGAAGAGACGACTACGTCTGACAACACGCGCCACTACATCAACAGACGGCTCATGCTGATCGCCATCCACGGCATACCATACTGCAATCCAGCTCTTATAGGGAGACGACACGTAGCTGAGTGCACAATATTTGGACCGTATGGTTCGCCGTTGTTGGCGCAGTCGTGGTACGGTCACACATGTACCACGATGTATCATTCAGTACATGAGGACCAATGTGCGGTACAGTGTGTGATTTGGACGTACAACATCAGCGGACAGTTGCCACAAGCCGTACCACAACGTAGGCTGTGCTTCGCCATGCGAATGCCAATGAACAACTGCGAAGGGCATTGAGCATGTACGTCCTGCCGCCATCCGCATTACAGTGTATAGCTGCAAGGTGTTTAACATGAAGCGATACTCTGGGGACCGGGCAGTGCGAGTAGCAAACTATATTGCGGGGGTTGCAGTTAGGCAACACTACACTAATTTAACGCGTCGTATGACAATTACAGAGCAGGTTAAGGCCCAACGTGTGTTGGGTTAAGGCCCAACGTGTGTTGGGTTAAGGCCCAACGTGTGTTGGGTTAAGGCCCAACGTGTGTTGGGTTAAGGCCCAACGTGTGTTGGGTTAAGGCCCAACGTGTGTTGGGTTAAGGCCCAACGTGTGTTGGGTTAAGGCCCAACGTGTGTTGGGTTAAGGCCCAACGTGTGTTGGGTTAAGGCCCAACGTGTGTTGGGTTAAGGCCCAACGTGTGTTGGGTTAAGGCCCAACGTGTGTTGGGTTAAGGCCCAACGTGTGTTGGGTTAAGGCCCAACGTGTGTTGGGTTAAGGCCCAACGTGTGTTGGGTTAAGGCCCAACGTGTGTTGGGTTAAGGCCCAACGTGTGTTGGGTTAAGGCCCAACGTGTGTTGGGTTAAGGCCCAACGTGTGTTGGGTTAAGGCCCAACGTGTGTTGGGTTAAGGCCCAACGTGTGTTGGGTTAAGGCCCAACGTGTGTTGGGTTAAGGCGCAACATAGGTTAGGTTAAGGCGCAACATAGGTTAGGTTAAGGCGCAACATAGGTTAGGTTAAGGCGCAACATAGGTTAGGTTAAGGCGCAACATAGGTTAGGTTAAGGCGCAACATAGGTTAGGTTACGGCGCAACATAGGTTAGGTTAAGGCGCAACATAGGTTAGGTTAAGGCGCAACATAGGTTAGGTTACGGCGCAACATAGGTTAGGTTAAGGCGCAACATAGGTTAGGTTAAGGCGCAACATAGGTTAGGTTAAGGCGCAACATAGGTTAGGTTAAGGCGCAACATAGGTTAGGTTAAGGCGCAACATAGGTTAGGTTAAGGCGCAACATAGGTTAGGTTAAGGCGCAACATAGGTTAGGTTAAGGCGCAACATAGGTTAGGTTAAGGCGCAACATAGGTTAGGTTACGGCGCAACATAGGTTAGGTTAAGGCGCAACATAGGTTAGGTTAAGGCGCAACATAGGTTAGGTTAAGGCGCAACATAGGTTAGGTTACGGCGCAACATAGGTTAGGTTACGGCGCAACATAGGTTAGGTTACGGCGCAACATAGGTTAGGTTAAGGCGCAACATAGGTTAGGTTAAGGCGCAACATAGGTTAGGTTAAGGCGCAACATAGGTTAGGTTAAGGCGCAACATAGGTTAGGTTAAGGCGCAACATAGGTTAGGTTAAGGCGCAACATAGGTTAGGTTAAGGCGCAACATGGGTTAGGTTAAGGCGCAACATGGGTTAGGTTAAGGCGCAACATGGGTTAGGTTAAGGCGCAACATGGGTTAGGTTAAGGCGCAACATGGGTTAGGTTAAGGCGCAACATGGGTTAGGTTAAGGCGCAACATGGGTTAGGTTAAGGCGCAACATGGGTTAGGTTAAGGCGCAACATGGGTTAGGTTAAGGCGCAACATGGGTTAGGTTAAGGCGCAACATGGGTTAGGTTAAGGCGCAACATGGGTTAGGTTAAGGTACAATATGGGTTAGGTTAAGGTACAATATGGGTTAGGTTAAGGTACAATATGGGTTAGGTTAAGGTACAATATGGGTTAGGTTAAGGTACA
>NW_025725423.1:12500-17500 GCF_021461395.2 Schistocerca americana | reverse complement strand
CTTAGTAGTATGTTTCTTTGAATTCTCCTCACAGCCATGGAAGGCTTCAGAAGGCGCAACCTGTGGGCCCACAAACTTGATCCATATCCCATTATTGACACTAGCAGGCTGCCGTGGTATAGTTTGATGACATTTGGCGGTAAGTGAAATCTTTGCTGCCCGATCCTTATTAGTTTATGCATTATCGCTAGTGTCTTTCCTCCTGTTTGTTCAATATGGGTCCTAAAATTCCATCCTTGATCCAGGTAGACACCCAGATATTTACTTACATTTTTTCTTACTACAATTGCGTTGTCGATCCTGATTGACGGATCTCTTGCCATTTTCCCTTTCAGGAGCATATAGTTCGATTTTTGAGGCGCAATTGCCATTTTAGAATTCCTACACCAGGCACTCAGGATATCCATTATGTTTCTACTTCGCCCTTCTAGTTGTAATCGGCTATTACCATGTGTTAAGATTAGCAGGTCGTCCGCGTATGCAACGGCTCCCAATACTGATGCTTCCTGCTGCAGGGAATGCAGCAACGGCTCCATATTTATATCCCAAAATACGGGGCCGCAAACTGATCCCTGTGGACATCCTTTAGTGATGTTCTTGGTCACAACCGCATTCGGGGACGTCATCTGTACCACCCGGTCTCTACAGTAGCTCTTGAAACATCTGTATAGTGCCGCCGGACACTGCATATCCTGCAAGCAGGTAAACAGCGCCGGCCACCACAGATTATCAAACGCCCCTGAGATGTCCACCATCACTCCTAGAACATATGTGCAGTTCGACGAGCTGACAAGTTCGGCCGCCGTGTTGATGGCGTCTTCCGTCGATTTTCCACGGCGGAAACCGAATTGCCACTCGTGCATTCCTGCCATTTCCCGGTGACCAGTCAATCTCGCACAGAGCAATTTCTCAAGGGCTTTGCCCAAGGTATCTAGCAGACATATTGGCCTGTATGCTTTGTGTTCTGTTGGGTCCTTGTCTGGCTTCTTTAGTATTATTATTTCTGCTCTTTTCCATCTCCTTGGAAAAGTACCTCTTTCCAGACATTTATTATATAGGTTTGCCAGTATCGGGGCTATTTTTCCTTTTATTGCTTGAAGTACCTCAACCGTGACCCTGTCGGGTCCGGGAGATTTTCCTCTTTTTAGGTTTGATATTACGTCTACCACCTCCTGCGGTGAGAAGGGGTAGACCATTGTATTGTTGTTGTATTCTTCTTGTGCTCTCTCTCTTATAGCCGCCTGCTCCGGTGTGTCCTCAGAGGGATCATCATCCGGTAGCAGGGCTTGGAGGAGCACCGTTATTGTTTCTTGTCTGGTTGTGGTCATTCTATTTTCGCCTGGTATTCTTATAGATGATAAGACTGTTGGAGCTCTTATTTTTTCCCTAGCTAACTTGTATGGCTTTCCCCAGGGATCCATTGCCAGGTTATTTCTTACGAAATTTTCCCAGCTTCTTTTTCTAACTTCTATAATTTCTCTTTTATATCTCTCCCTTAGTTGTCTGTATATACGCAGTCTATGCTCCCTGTCTTGTGGGTTAAATGTGCGCTGATACCTGCGTCTTGCCCTGCGCGTAGCCTGACGTAGGTCACTTAGTTCTGGAGTCCATGGTGCCGGGTGCACGCTTTGGACTCTGCTTCTCTTTGGTACGACTGCTTCTATTACTTCCTTTATACTTTGAACTATCTGCTCCGCTGTTTCATCAACCTCGAGATCCTCATCCAGCTCTGGCGGGCCGTACTCCCGGGAGAGTCTTTCCCAGTCTACCTTTTTATAGTCATATTCTGAAAGCCATTCCTGTGGCGCCACATTCTGTTCTGATTTTAGTATATACTTTATTACATTATGATCACTGGTCGTTGCATTCTCCAATACCTCCCATTTATCTATTTTATTGGTAGCCCTGTTATTTGCCAGTGTTACATCTATATTTGTTTTTGCCCCTGCTCTATTTGAATATGTTGGTATCTCGCTAGGTGCGTTTATTATATCTAGATTTAATTCACTTATTGCATCTTCTAATTCCTGACCTTTTTCGTCTTGTTCTCCGCTGTGCCACAGGAATGACTTTGCGTTTGCATCCATTGCTATGATTACTTGATGGCCCTGTAGAGTTCTACATATTTCCTTTAGTTGTTCTAGGTACATAGTTATTGGCTCTCTATACTGACAATATATTGATACTAAATACCACTTAGTGTTTTTGGCGTGTACTTCGATTGTTACAACATGTTCATTTGTAAATTGATTTAATACTATTGTTCTTATATTACTATTTAAAATTACTATTGCAGACATTGGTCTTTCTCCCTTCATGATTATTTGAGCCGTGGCTGTCATTCCTGGGATTTTACCCTCCCGGGAGCACGGTTCTTGCAAGCATAGTATGTCAGCTTTAAGTTCTTCTGCTAATTTACGCAACTCGTAGTTTACTTGTACGCTTCTCATTGTATTAATTTGGAGAACTAAAAGATCCATTACGGATGATATGTATGGTAATGATCTTCTGGCCATGTCTTATTGGGGTCAAATCCTATTCGGCCGTATGTTGTTACCATTTGTATATATATATTTTCCAAATTGTATTTTACGCCTCTTCTTTCGTATACTTGCTTTACTATTTCCTGTAATTGTTCGTGTTCCGTGGGGATTCCGGCCGCGGCTAGCTGAATGCAGTCAACGTCCGCCAAAGCTGGATAAGTAATTCTCGAGCCGTTTGTGTGCCCCACTCTCACTAGTTGGCGTAATGCAGTGGTTAGCAGACCGGGTTCTTCTAGTCTTGCCATCTGCAGTGCGTTTTCGCATATCTTATAAGTGTTCTTTGGGTCCATTGCATTATATGTGTCACTCTTGCTTGACTGATTGTTTTTATCTTTTATATGTTCTGAGTGGTCTCTTTTGGGCGAGCTCGGTCGTCCGTCCTCGCCCTTCATCGGCGTTTTCTTTTCATTAAAAACGGACGACCGAGGTCGTCCGTATTTCTTTCCTATGTTGTTCTTTTCTATGTCTTTGTTTTGTCTCTGTGTTGGTGTAGTGTGTTGTGTCCTGGGCGCCTCTGGTCGCCCATCTCTGCCCTCCATCGGCATTTTCTTTTCATGAAAAATGGGCGACCGAGGTCGCCCTTCTGTTTGTACTTGTGCTTCTTGCGTGTTCATTGTTTGTACTTGTGCGTCTATCATGCTTATTGTTTGTACTTGTACATCCCTTGTTGTATTTTGTTTCTTGTCTTGTATCAGTGTTTCTCGTTGTGTCTTGGGCACCTCTTGCTTTCTATCTCCGCTCTCCATCTGCATTTTCTTGTCATAAAAAACGGGCGACCGAGGTCGCCCTTGTGTTGGTGTTCTTTCAATGGGAGTATTGGCAATACAGTTTTGTGCTGTACATGTTTTGTGTTGATTGTTATCCCGTTTGTTATCCCGTGTGTTTTTTGTTGTTCCCTTATTTTCAGGTTGTTTATCTGTGATTTCTTTTGCATCTTTTTCCCTTGCCCCTACTGCTTCTCTGATTTTCATGCCCCTTAGCGTATCTCTTAGTTGCTTGCTTGGTGATTTATGCTTCTTTCTTTTCTCTTGGGGGTTAATCTCCATAATCTGTCCTTTGTATAAGTCTTCCTAGTAACAGCTGATACGTGGGGCATTCTTTGGAGTTTGGTGCTCTACATTTTCTTTTTCCCCTTCTATTGCATGGTATACATGTCTCAGGTCTGTTCTTCTCTGGGCACTCTTTCTTGTTGTGGTTGTCCGTTCCACAGTGACCACAGGTGGGGTCACCCCAGGTACAGTACTTCTGTACGTGACCCAGATCCATACATCTGTGACACCTGGGTACCACGCAATAATCTTTGACCGCGACTGAACTATACTCCACATATACTCTACCATTTTGTATGAGTTCTTTTCTCAATGTTGGGGAAACCTCAACTACTTGATGTCCCGTATCTCTGTCTTTTCTCCCCATTCTAAATTTTGGTCTAAATTCCTTTTTGAAGTCTTGTGGGCTCATTTTTTCTTCAAAATTCTGAGTGTAAATACACTCCGTTAGTTCCTCTGGTGTCAACCTATTTGACACATCAAATACAGTCATTAATGGCCATCTTTTCTTTGTCCTCTCACATATTACCGATCTCTGTAAGTCTTTGTGCCCCATTATTGTGTTCCTATCCTGTTGGGTGGGAGTTTCCACTATGACTGCATTTTTTGCAACTACTACTTTGTTTATTTTGACTTTTGCTTTGGTTGGATTAATTACTCTTGTGAATATTTCCTTCACCTCTTTTACGCTCTGTCCTTCTTTTGGCTTCAAAAATAATGCCACTCCTTGTTTTGCTGTCACTTTTTCTATACTTTCTTTCATATTGATTTGTTGTTTCTGTGGTCCTCCTGCCACCACTGTGGCGTATGTTTTTGTTTTTTCGGCTATTATTTGTTTATTTTGTCGTTCCAGCTCTTGTATCCTACCTTCAAGCTGGCTTTGGGCAATTGCCCATAGGGCCAGCTTGTCTTTTATTTCATTTAGTCTGTCATTGCTCATCTTCCCTTTATCTGTCACCAGTAGCGCATTTATCTCCTTTAGCCTTTCGGCTGCGCTCTTTATTTCATTTTCATCATTCACCTCGTATCGCTCGGAAGTCTCTCTCTCTGTATTTTCCGCCATGATTCTGAGAGAGACCAAAGAGTTGAGAGCCCGTCTCTTTCCCCGGACCGGCTCTTCTGGCATGGGGGGAGGCTAATTGCAGCTCGCTCACCAGTCCCGCCCCTGGACCAAGAGCTTTGTGAGCTGCCGGGTTTAGCGCGCCGTTTCCAGCGCACTAGTCCCCTTCCACGACTGTGCCACTGGGGATTTCACCCGTCCCTCCCCGGCAAATGCCCAGCGCATTCCGGAGAGGCGGATTCACCTCTCGGCCTTCGCCCCCTACTAGGCCGAGTTTCCACCCTAAGGCCTTGGACCCAGCCCTACTCAGGTGCTGGGTCGGTCCCCCAGACTTTCGGGGGTCTGGCC
>NW_025725423.1:0-7500 GCF_021461395.2 Schistocerca americana | reverse complement strand
GAAAAGTAATCGCTGACAGCACGAAGGATGTCACGCGACTAGTTAGCAGGCTAGAGTCTCGTTCGTTATCGGAATTAACCAGACAAATCGCTCCACCAACTAAGAACGGCCATGCACCACCACCCACCGAATCAAGAAAGAGCTATCAATCTGTCAATCCTTCCGGTGTCCGGGCCTGGTGAGGTTTCCCGTGTTGAGTCAAATTAAGCCGCAGGCTCCACTCCTGGTGGTGCCCTTCCGTCAATTCCTTTAAGTTTCAGCTTTGCAACCATACTTCCCCCGGAACCCAAAAGCTTTGGTTTCCCGGAGGCTGCCCGCCGAGTCATCGGAGGAACTGCGGCGGATCGCTGGCTGGCATCGTTTATGGTTAGAACTAGGGCGGTATCTGATCGCCTTCGAACCTCTAACTTTCGTTCTTGATTAATGAAAACATACTTGGCAAATGCTTTCGCTTCTGTTCGTCTTGCGACGATCCAAGAATTTCACCTCTAACGTCGCAATACGAATGCCCCCGCCTGTCCCTATTAATCATTACCTCGGGTTCCGAAAACCAACAAAATAGAACCGAGGTCCTATTCCATTATTCCATGCACACAGTATTCAGGCGGGCTTGCCTGCTTTAAGCACTCTAATTTGTTCAAAGTAAACGTGCCGGCCCACCGAGACACTCACTCAAGAGCACCCTGGTAGGATTGCAACGGGGTCCGCCTCGGGACGCACGAGCACGCACGAGGCGCGTCGCACGCCTTCAGCTCGCCCCACCGGCAGGACGTCCCACGATACATGCCAGTTAAACACCGACGGGCGGTGAACCAACAGCGTGGGACACAAATCCAACTACGAGCTTTTTAACCGCAACAACTTTAATATACGCTATTGGAGCTGGAATTACCGCGGCTGCTGGCACCAGACTTGCCCTCCAATAGATACTCGTTAAAGGATTTAAAGTGTACTCATTCCGATTACGGGGCCTCGGATGAGTCCCGTATCGTTATTTTTCGTCACTACCTCCCCGTGCCGGGAGTGGGTAATTTGCGCGCCTGCTGCCTTCCTTGGATGTGGTAGCCGTTTCTCAGGCTCCCTCTCCGGAATCGAACCCTGATTCCCCGTTACCCGTTACAACCATGGTAGGCGCAGAACCTACCATCGACAGTTGATAAGGCAGACATTTGAAAGATGCGTCGCCGGTACGAGGACCGTGCGATCAGCCCAAAGTTATTCAGAGTCACCAAGGCAAACGGACCGGACGAGCCGACCGATTGGTTTTGATCTAATAAAAGCGTCCCTTCCATCTCTGGTCGGGACTCTGTTTGCATGTATTAGCTCTAGAATTACCACAGTTATCCAAGTAACGTGGGTACGATCTAAGGAACCATAACTGATTTAATGAGCCATTCGCGGTTTCACCTTAATGCGGCTTGTACTGAGACATGCATGGCTTAATCTTTGAGACAAGCATATGACTACTGGCAGGATCAACCAGGGAGCTGCGTCAACTAGAGCTGAGCAGCCGGCCGCCCGGGAGTGTGTCCCGGGGGCCCGCGCGAACACGCAAGCGTCCGCTCAATTATTCTGCAAACAGGAGGAGGCTGAGCTCCCCTGCACAATACACCTCGAAACCCTCTCAGGTCCCGGCGGCGCGCAGCGCCGTCCTAAGTACTTGGTCGGGTTCGAGAGAGGCGCAATCGCCCGGAGTTTGGCGAGTAGACGCTTTAGGTGCGACCACCCGTGCTCCCAACTGAGCTTGCCGCTGCCGACAGAGGCCCGGGAGCGTGCTGTCGTGGCATTGCCGGCGGGAGACAACACGCGCCACCTACGGTGGCCGGCAGCTCCAACGCCAGCGCCACAGAAGGACAAAAGCCCCACTTGGGTGCCGAAGCGAACTCTCCCAGCACAGCGCACGCGCCAACACGTCCGCACAGCTGCGATACAATCCACCTGCGAGAACCGCAGAGGCGACCGAGCAGCAGACGGCGTCGCGGCGCCGAGCGCCGGGCGGCGGCGCATCCTCAGCGCACACAGTCCTCAATCGGACCAGCACACTGCAGATGTCCACCGCGCTTCGCACCGGGCCCGCGAGGACCTACTTTGGCCGCACGGCGCCGCGTGCAGGGTGCGCCGGCGCGCAGCTGCGCCGCCTGCCGCCTCCGTCGGCCGGCGCGCCTGCCACTGGCCGCCCCCACCAGCCGGCTGTAGCGCGTGCGCCCACGCACCGCGCGGCCAGCACGCCGGAAGGCCCCCCCTCACCGGCCGGGGACGGTCCCACCCAGCCACCGCCGCGTATCGCTTCACACCCACATGCCATTCACGTTCGTGGGCATGGTGGGTATCGCTGAAACAACCGGTTGGTAGCTCAACCGATCGTCGCCATCACTGATTCACCTCTAGCGAGAACAACCGCACCACAACGGTTTACCAGTTCTTCATTTGCGTAACGTCACCAGCAAACGTAGACGTCCATCGCCATTTGCAAATTCAACGATTGTTGCATGCCTGTGTCAGGTGTCACGACACACTATGTCTGCCCACATACACGCAACAACATGTGCACGCTTCGCGAACACGTGGAAGGTGGCCCCCGTACGTATGCGATGTCCATTGCGCGAACGACTGTCAACCGGCCTCTGTCGCATGTCGCAGATGTGGAACGCAGTGCACCATGCTATCACGGTGTGTGAGAAGAGACGACTACGTCTGACAACACGCGCCACTACATCAACAGACGGCTCATGCTGATCGCCATCCACGGCATACCATACTGCAATCCAGCTCTTATAGGGAGACGACACGTAGCTGAGTGCACAATATTTGGACCGTATGGTTCGCCGTTGTTGGCGCAGTCGTGGTACGGTCACACATGTACCACGATGTATCATTCAGTACATGAGGACCAATGTGCGGTACAGTGTGTGATTTGGACGTACAACATCAGCGGACAGTTGCCACAAGCCGTACCACAACGTAGGCTGTGCTTCGCCATGCGAATGCCAATGAACAACTGCGAAGGGCATTGAGCATGTACGTCCTGCCGCCATCCGCATTACAGTGTATAGCTGCAAGGTGTTTAACATGAAGCGATACTCTGGGGACCGGGCAGTGCGAGTAGCAAACTATATTGCGGGGGTTGCAGTTAGGCAACACTACACTAATTTAACGCGTCGTATGACAATTACAGAGCAGGTTAAGGCCCAACGTGTGTTGGGTTAAGGCCCAACGTGTGTTGGGTTAAGGCCCAACGTGTGTTGGGTTAAGGCCCAACGTGTGTTGGGTTAAGGCCCAACGTGTGTTGGGTTAAGGCCCAACGTGTGTTGGGTTAAGGCCCAACGTGTGTTGGGTTAAGGCCCAACGTGTGTTGGGTTAAGGCCCAACGTGTGTTGGGTTAAGGCCCAACGTGTGTTGGGTTAAGGCCCAACGTGTGTTGGGTTAAGGCCCAACGTGTGTTGGGTTAAGGCCCAACGTGTGTTGGGTTAAGGCCCAACGTGTGTTGGGTTAAGGCCCAACGTGTGTTGGGTTAAGGCCCAACGTGTGTTGGGTTAAGGCCCAACGTGTGTTGGGTTAAGGCCCAACGTGTGTTGGGTTAAGGCCCAACGTGTGTTGGGTTAAGGCCCAACGTGTGTTGGGTTAAGGCCCAACGTGTGTTGGGTTAAGGCGCAACATAGGTTAGGTTAAGGCGCAACATAGGTTAGGTTAAGGCGCAACATAGGTTAGGTTAAGGCGCAACATAGGTTAGGTTAAGGCGCAACATAGGTTAGGTTAAGGCGCAACATAGGTTAGGTTACGGCGCAACATAGGTTAGGTTAAGGCGCAACATAGGTTAGGTTAAGGCGCAACATAGGTTAGGTTACGGCGCAACATAGGTTAGGTTAAGGCGCAACATAGGTTAGGTTAAGGCGCAACATAGGTTAGGTTAAGGCGCAACATAGGTTAGGTTAAGGCGCAACATAGGTTAGGTTAAGGCGCAACATAGGTTAGGTTAAGGCGCAACATAGGTTAGGTTAAGGCGCAACATAGGTTAGGTTAAGGCGCAACATAGGTTAGGTTAAGGCGCAACATAGGTTAGGTTACGGCGCAACATAGGTTAGGTTAAGGCGCAACATAGGTTAGGTTAAGGCGCAACATAGGTTAGGTTAAGGCGCAACATAGGTTAGGTTATGGCGCAACATAGGTTAGGTTACGGCGCAACATAGGTTAGGTTACGGCGCAACATAGGTTAGGTTAAGGCGCAACATAGGTTAGGTTAAGGCGCAACATAGGTTAGGTTAAGGCGCAACATAGGTTAGGTTAAGGCGCAACATAGGTTAGGTTAAGGCGCAACATAGGTTAGGTTAAGGCGCAACATAGGTTAGGTTAAGGCGCAACATAGGTTAGGTTAAGGCGCAACATGGGTTAGGTTAAGGCGCAACATGGGTTAGGTTAAGGCGCAACATGGGTTAGGTTAAGGCGCAACATGGGTTAGGTTAAGGCGCAACATGGGTTAGGTTAAGGCGCAACATGGGTTAGGTTAAGGCGCAACATGGGTTAGGTTAAGGCGCAACATGGGTTAGGTTAAGGCGCAACATGGGTTAGGTTAAGGCGCAACATGGGTTAGGTTAAGGCGCAACATGGGTTAGGTTAAGGCGCAACATGGGTTAGGTTAAGGTACAATATGGGTTAGGTTAAGGTACAATATGGGTTAGGTTAAGGTACAATATGGGTTAGGTTAAGGTACAATATGGGTTAGGTTAAGGTACAATATGGGTTAGGTTAAGGTACAATATGGGTTAGGTTAAGGTACAATATGGGTTAGGTTAAGGTACAATATGGGTTAGGTTAAGGTACAATATGGGTTAGGTTAAGGTACAATATGGGTTAGGTTAAGGTACAATATGGGTTAGGTTAAGGTACAATACGGGTTAGGTTAAGGTACAATACGGGTTAGGTTAAGGTACAATACGGGTTAGGTTAAGGTACAATACGGGTTAGGTTAAGGTACAATACGGGTTAGGTTAAGGCACTTGGGGGGGGGGGGGGGCCCGGTTTGTTGATTGTGATTATCGTAAGTAAATGACTGCGGCATCATCTGATTTGCCACGTCAGGGTGCACCTTGGCTCATAACAGGCGGCGCTCTGATTCCATGCTTGTGGCAGACCTGTGTCTTTCATTCCTGCCATTGTTTGTGTGGTGTGACAGGAGGCAGTATTGTGATGTTGGGTGCACCCCCTGTCTGGGACATGTGTGGGTGTTGGTGGCTTAGCTGAGCAATGGTGGTTGTCGGAAGGGTGGGATATTCTGTTTTCCGAGTGGGACCTCCCGGTCTGGTTATGATAGTGTGGATTGTCTAATGTGGCAGAGAGGATGCACTGGGTGTTGTTCCATGCTGGTGCTTACATATTGTCTGTGTGCCTGTTACAGGCAGAGAGTAGTGCGTGATAAGAGTGTCTGGCTGACGTGTGATTGTGAGCAGAGTCTTTCAGCATGTATACGGACAGGTCTATACATTATCTGTATTCTGATGGCTCTATCTATTACTAATCAGCGCCGTGTATACGTTTAATCCGGTTCCAGTCGAAACTATTGTATCTCTGTACATTAGTGACACGGCGAGCCCGCTATGTAGTTACTCGTCTCGGCAGCTTCCACCGGTGTATGGCAAATGATTATAAGGAATCAGTCTAGTCGTCAATACCGATAGTCTGACGTCACATGTCTGGGGTGGGGGACGCTGCGCCCTTCCGGTGGGTCATGGCCTAGGAAGACTCTTCCCACGCAGGGGGGGCTTGGACTGTCATTGACTCTTCCGAGTAATATACTTGCCGTACGTTTTTGCGACTGCGAGTGCAACGCTCACCGGTACCGACATGGATGGAGCGCCTCCTAGCTGCCGCTGAGCATCTGCATTCGTACAGCGAGCAACGCGATCGCGTCTGTAGCTCGTACGTGGTACAGCTCGCAGCTCATGTATATGGACAGCGGGAATGTCGCATATTGGACATAACTCTTCATGAAACGCACGTTATAGGGGTGGATTGCACATTGCGAGTGCGAGCAAAGTCCGCCGTTCATCCGCTGGAGTTGCGAGTTGGGCGGTTGGGGTGGGGCACGAACGGGTGCAGGTGGAGTGATTGCCGGTCCACGACTTCGTGCGGCAGAGGCGCTGGCGTTGGGGTGGGGTCGAAAGAAGGGCACTGTGGGCCCATCGCTGTCTTAGTCGGCTTGGCGTCTCATAGATGACGGTATCGTCGTTGCAGGAGGTCATGTTGCGGGAGACCTACAGATGGCGGTATGTTTTGCGGTGCGCTCGACATGGCGGACGTAGTGTTGTCAGATTCGCATAGATGGAGGTATTGCATGTGGTTTCGCCGTATTTTCATAGATGGCGATACTGTTTTGCCGGCATGGTTGGCGTAGTTCCGTCGGATCCCTGTAGATGGAGGTGCCGTTCCTGGGCTGGCTGTCAATGTCGTTGCGTCACATGCGCATAGATGGCGGCATCGTCGTAATACCTCGCCCACTACGGACTTATCACCACCCACACTAGCCGCCCCGGGGACTTGCCAACGACACACCCTATCCCAAGTCTATTTTCTTGCGGAGCATCATGTGTTATTATATTTTATTTCACATCCATAGTGTAGGGGTATTGTAGGTCACCGTACTGCGGTGGACGCTATGTTACCACGGGACGGGTGGGGGGACGGCGAAAACGTACCGTCGACCGCCGGGCACCGCCCGACACCCGCCCGACGACGCCGCCTCCGCGCGGCGCGCCGGCCGGTGGGCCGACATCGACCGTCCGGCACCCATCGCGGCACCCATCGCCCGTCGCCAAAGCGATACGCTGTAGCGCGGCAGAACACAAGGCGCCCGGCCGGCGCCGCCTCCCCCGCCGCGCGCACGGAGGCGGCACCCATCGCAGCGCCCGCGCAGGCGGCAGGGGGCCCGCCAACCGATACGCCGCCGTCCGCCGCACCCGATGCAGCGCCCTGGGTGCGGCGCGCCCGGCCAGACCGATACGCCGTACAGACGCAAATGCAAAAAGCAGCCCACACGTGCCCCTGTTGGCGACCAGCCCCTGGGGGTCTCGTCTCGCGACAAGACGAATCCCCCAAGCTAGGGCTGAGTCTCAACAGATCGCAGCGTGGCAACTGCTCTACCGAGTACAACACCCCGCCCGGTACCTAAGTCGTCTACAGACGATTCCGAGTCCCGACATCGAACTATAGACACCCATGGTCGACCGGTAGGGGCAGGGCGGCGCCGGGAACAGATCCCAGACAGCGCCGCCCGAGTGCCCCGTCCGGCAAACAAGTTGGGCCCGTACGGCGCGGCGCCACGTGGGTCGACCGCGCCTAGTAAAGTCACGTATTTTCGAGCCTTTCGACCCTCGGGACTCCTTAGCGATATCGTTGCCACAATGGCTAGACGGGATTCGGCCTTAGAGGCGTTCAGGCTTAATCCCACGGATGGTAGCTTCGCACCACCGGCCGCTCGGCCGAGTGCGTGAACCAAATGTCCGAACA
>NW_025725422.1:0-32536 GCF_021461395.2 Schistocerca americana | reverse complement strand
GTCCTCTTACGCTCGCCCCGCCCCCCCCCCCCTTCCACACCACCCTCTCGTGGTCAACATGCTGCTGGTGGTGTGTCATTTCCACCAAAAGCCCACTTGATGGGCAAATAAAAATTGCAGCCTTGTAGTGCGATCACCCTGCTGTGAGAAAACAAAGATTTACTACACTTTGGAAATAAAATGCTACATTCTTATATGAACTTGAAAGAACATTCTTCAAACACTATAAAGCCTTAGTACATACCAACAGAAGAACAACTTGTCCTCTTACGCTCGCCCCCCCCCCCCCTTCCACACCACCCTCTCGTGGACAACATGTTGCTGCTGGTGTGTCATTTCCACCAAAAGCCCACTTGATGGGCAAATAAAAATTGCAGCCTTGTAGTGCGATCACCCTGCTGTGAGAAAACAAAGATTTACTACACTTTGGAAATAAAATGCTACATTCTTATATGAACTTGAAAGAACATTCTTTCAAACACTATAAAGCCTTAGTACATACCAACAGAAGAACAACTTGTCCTCTTACGCTCGCCCCCCCCCCCCCCTTTTACACCACCCTCTCGTGGACAACATGCTGCTGGTGGTGTGTCATTTCCACCAAAAGCCCACTTGATGGGCAAATAAAAATAGCAGCCTTGTAGTGCGATCACCCTGCTGTGAGAAAACAAAAATTTACTACACTTTGGAAATAAAATGCTACATTCTTATATGAACTTGAAAGAACATTCTTTCAAACACTATAAAGCCTTAGTACATACCAACAGAAGAGCAACTTGTCCTCTTACGCTCGCCCCCCCCCCCCCCCCTTCCACACCACCCTCTCAAGGACAACATGCTGCTGGTGGTGTGTCATTTCCACCAAAAGCCCACTTGATGGGCAAATAAAAATTGCAGCCTTGTAGTGCGATCACCCTGCTGTGAGAAAGCAAAGATTTACTACTCTTTGGAAATAAAATGCTACATTCTTATATGATCTTGAAAGAACATTCTTTCAAACACTATAAAGCCTTAGTACATACCAATAGAGGAACAACTTGTCCTCTAACGCTCGCCCCGCTCCCCCCCCCCCCCTCTCCACACCACCCTCTCGTGGACAACATGCTGCTGGTGGTGTGTCATTTCCACCAAAAGCCCACTTGATGGGCAAATAAAAAATGCAGCCTTGTAGTGCGATCACCCTGCTGTGAGAAAACAAAGATTTACTACACTTTGGAAATAAAATGCTACATTCTTATATGAACTTGAAAGAACATTCTTCAAACACTATAAAGCCCTAGTACATACCAACAGAAGAACAACTTGTCCTCTTACGCTCGCCCCTTCCCCCCTTCCACACCACCCTCTCGTGGACAACATGCTGCTGGTGGTGTGCCATTTCCACCAAAAGCCCACTTGATGGGCAAATAAAACTTGCAGCCTTGTAGTGCGATCACCCTGCTGTGAGAAAACAAAGATTACTACACTTTGGAAATAAAATGCTACATTCTTATATGAACTTGAAAGAACATTCTTCAAACACTATAAAGCCTTAGTACATACCAACAGAAGAACAACTTGTCCTCTAACACTCGCCCCGCCCCCCCCCCCCCCCCCCCCTCACCACACCACGCTCTCTTGGACAACATGCTGCTGGTGGTGTGTCATTTCCACCAAAAGCCCACTTGATGGGCAAATAAAAATTGCAGCCTTGTAGTGCGATCACCCTGCTGTGAGAAAACAAAGATTTACTACACTTTGGAAATAAAATGCTACATTCTTATATGAACTTGAAAGAACATTCTTCAAACACTATAAAGCCTTAGTACATACCAACAGAAGAACAACTTGTCCTCTAACGCTCGCCATGCCCCCCCCACCCACCCTCTCCACACCACCCTCTCGTGGACAACATGCTGCTGGTGGTGTGTCATTTCCACCAAAAGCCCACTTGATGGGCAAATAAAAATTGCAGCCTTGTAGTGCGATCACCCTGCTGTGAGAAAACAAAGATTTACTACACTTTGGAAATAAAATGCTACATTCTTATATGAACTTGAAAGAACATTCTTCAAACACTATAAAGCCTTAGTACATACCAACAGAAGAACAACATGTCCTCTATCGCTCGCCCCCGCCTCCCCCCGCTCTCCACACCCCCCTCTCGTGGACAACATGCTGCTGGTGGTGTGTCATTCCCACCAAAAGCCCACTTGATGGGCAAATAAAAATTGCAGCCTTGTAGTGCGATCACCCTGCTGTGAGAAAACAAAGATTTACTACACTTTGGAAATAAAATGCTACATTCTTATATGAACTTGAAAGAACATTCTTCAAACACTATAAAGCCTTAGTACATACCAACAGAAGAACAACTTGTCCTCTAACGCTCTGCCCCGCCCCCCCCCCCCCCCCCCTCTCCACACCACCCTCTCGTGGACAACATGCTGCTGGTGGTGAGTAATTTCCACCAAAAGCCCACTTGATGGGCAAATAAAAATTGCAGCCTTGTAGTGCGATCACCCTGCTGTGAGAAAACAAAGATTTACTACACTTTGGAAATAAAATGCTACATTCTTATATGAACTTGAAAGAACATTCTTTCAAACACTATAAAGCCTTAGTACATACCAACAGAAGAACAACTTGTCCTCTTACGCTCGCCCCACCCCCCCCCCCCCCCTTCCACACCACCCTGTCGTGGACAACATGCTGCTGGTGGTGTGTCATTTCCACCAAAAGCCCACTTGATGGGCAAATAAAAATTGCAGCCTTGTAGTGCGATCACCCTGCTGTGAGAAAACAAAGATTTACTACACTTTGGAAATAAAATGCTACATTCTTATATGAACTTGAAAGAACATTCTTCAAACACTATAAAGCCTTAGTACATACCAACAGAAGATCAACTTGTCCTCTTACGCTCGCCCCCCACCCCCCCACCCCCCCCCTCTCCACACCACCCTGTCGTGGACAACATGCTGCTGGTGGTGTGTCATTTCCACCAAAAGCCCACTTGATGGGCAAATAAAAATTGCAGCCTTGTAGTGCGATCACCCTGCTGTGAGAAAACAAAGATTTACTACACTTTGGAAATAAAATGCTACATTCTTATATGAACTTGGAAGAACATTCTTCAAACACTATAAAGCCCTAGTACATACCAACAGAAGATCAACTTGTCCTCTTACGCTCGCCCCCCCCCCCCCCCCCTTCCACACCACCCTCTCGTGGACAACATGCTGCTGGTGGTGTGCCATTTCCACCAAAAGCCCACTTGATGGGCAAATAAAACTTGCAGCCTTGTAGTGCGATCACCCTGCTGTGAGAAAACAAAGATTACTACACTTTGGAAATAAAATGCTACATTCTTATATGAATTTGAAAGAACATTCTTCAAACGCTATAAAGCCTTAGTACATACCAACAGAAGAACAACTTGTCCTCTAACACTCGCCCCGGCCCCCCCCCCCCCCTCTCCACATCACCCTCTCTTGGACAACATGCTGCTGGTGGTGTGTCATTTACACCAAAAGCGCACTTAATGGGCAAATAAAAATTGCAGCCTTGTAGTGCGATCACCCTGCTGTGAGAAAACAAAGATTTACTACACTTTGGAAATAAAATGCTACATTCTTATATGAACTTGAAAGAACATTCTTCAAACACTATAAAGCCTTAGTACATACCAACAGAAGAACAACATGTCCTCTATCGCTCGCCCCGCCTCCCCCCCCTCTCCACACCCCCCTCTCGTGGACAACATGCTGCTTGTGGTGTGTCATTCCCACCAAAAGCCCACTTGATGGGCAAATAAAAATTGCAGCCTTGTAGTGCGATCACCCTGCTGTGAGAAAACAAAGATTTACTACACTTTGGAAATAAAATGCTACATTCTTATATGAACTTGAAAGAACATTCTTTAAACACTATAAAGCCTTAGTACATACAAACAGAAGAACAACTTGTCCTCTAACGCTCGCCCCGCCCCCCCCCCCCCCCTCTCCAAACCACCCTCTCGTGGACAACATGCTGCTGGTGGTGTGTCATTTCCACCAAAAGCCCACTTGATGGGCAAATAAAAATTGCAGCCTTGTAGTGCGATCACCCTGCTGTGAGAAAACAAAGATTTACTACACTTTGGAAATAAAATGCTACATTCTTATATGAACTTGAAAGAACATTCTTTCAAACACTATAAAGCCTTAGTACATACCAACAGAAGAACAACTTGTCCTCTTACGCTCGCCCCGCCCCCCCCCCCCTTCCACACCACCCTCTCGTGGTCAACATGCTGCTGGTGGTGTGTCATTTCCACCAAAAGCCCACTTGATGGGCAAATAAAAATTGCAGCCTTGTAGTGCGATCACCCTGCTGTGAGAAAACAAAGATTTACTACACTTTGGAAATAAAATGCTACATTCTTATATGAACTTGAAAGAACATTCTTCAAACACTATAAAGCCTTAGTACATACCAACAGAAGAACAACTTGTCCTCTTACGCTCGCCCCCCCCCCCCTTCCACACCACCCTCTCGTGGACAACATGTTGCTGCTGGTGTGTCATTTCCACCAAAAGCCCACTTGATGGGCAAATAAAAATTGCAGCCTTGTAGTGCGATCACCCTGCTGTGAGAAAACAAAGATTTACTACACTTTGGAAATAAAATGCTACATTCTTATATGAACTTGAAAGAACATTCTTTCAAACACTATAAAGCCTTAGTACATACCAACAGAAGAACAACTTGTCCTCTTACGCTCGCCCCCCCCCCCCCCCCTTTTACACCACCCTCTCGTGGACAACATGCTGCTGGTGGTGTGTCATTTCCACCAAAAGCCCACTTGATGGGCAAATAAAAATAGCAGCCTTGTAGTGCGATCACCCTGCTGTGAGAAAACAAAAATTTACTACACTTTGGAAATAAAATGCTACATTCTTATATGAACTTGAAAGAACATTCTTTCAAACACTATAAAGCCTTAGTACATACCAACAGAAGAGCAACTTGTCCTCTTACGCTCGCCCCCCCCCCCCCCTTCCACACCACCCTCTCAAGGACAACATGCTGCTGGTGGTGTGTCATTTCCACCAAAAGCCCACTTGATGGGCAAATAAAAATTGCAGCCTTGTAGTGCGATCACCCTGCTGTGAGAAAGCAAAGATTTACTACTCTTTGGAAATAAAATGCTACATTCTTATATGAACTTGAACGAACATTCTTTAAAACACTATAAAACCTTAGTACATAGCAACAGAAGAACAACTTGTCTTTTTACGCTCGCCCCCACCCCCCCCCCTTCCACACCACCCTCTCCTGGACAATATGCTGCTGGTGGTGTGTCATTTCCACCAAAAGCCCACTTGATGGGCAAATAAAAATTGCAGCCTTGTAGTGCGATCACCCTGCTGTGAGAAAACAAAGATTTACTACACTTTGGAAATAAAATGCTACATTCTTATATGAACTTGAAAGAACATTCTTCAAACACTATAAAGCCTTAGTACATACCAACAGATGAACTACTTGTCCTCTAACGCTCGCCCCGCCATCCCCCCCCTCTCCACACCACCCTCTCGTGGACAACATGCTGCTGGCGGTGTGTCATTTCCACCAAAAGCCCACTTGATGGGCAAATAAAAATTGCAGCCTTGTAGTGCGATCACCCTGCTGTGAGAAAGCAAAGATTTACTACTCTTTGGAAATAAAATGCTAAACTCTTATATGAACTTGGACGAACATTCTTTAAAACACTATAAAGCCTTAGTACATACCAATAGAAGAACAACTTGTCCTCTAACGCTCGCCCCGCCCCCCCCCCCCTTCCCCTCTCCACACCACCCTCTCGTGGACAACATGTTGCTGGTGGTGTGTCATTTCCACCAAAAGCCCACTTGATGGGCAAATAAAAATTGCAGCCTTGTAGTGCGATCACCCTGCTGTGAGAAAGCAAAGATTTACTACTCTTTGGAAATAAAATGCTACACTCTTATATGAACTTGAACGAACATTCTTTAAAACACTATAAAGCCTTAGTACATACCAATAGAAGAACAACTTGTCCTCTAACGCTCACCCCGCCCCTCCCCCCCCCTCTCCACACCACCCTCTCGTGGACAACTTGCTGCTGGGGGTGTGTCATTTCCACCAAAAGCCCACTTGATGGGCAAATAAAAATTGCAGCCTTGTAGTGCGATCACCCTGCTGTGAGAAAACAAAGATTTACTACACTTTGGAAATAAAATGCTACATTCTTATATGAACTTGAAAGAACATTATTTCAAACACTATAAAGCCTTAGTACATACCAACAGAAGAACAACTTGTCCTCTTACGCTCGCCCCCCCCCCCCCCCCTTTCACAACACCCTCTCGTGGACAACATGCTGCTGGTGGTGTGTCATTTCCACCAAAAGCCCACTTGATGGGCAAATAAAAATTGCAGCCTTGTAGTGCGATCACCCTGCTGTGAGAAAACAAAGATTTACTACACTTTGGAAATAAAATGCTACATTCTTATATAAACTTGAAAGAACATTCTTTCAAACACTATAAAGCCTTAGTACATACCAACAGAAGAACAACTTGTCCTCTTTCGCTCGCCCCCCCCCCCCTTCCACACCACCCTCTCGTGGACATCATTCTGCTGGTGGTGTGTCATTTCCACCAAAAGCCCACTTGATGGGCAAATAAAAATTGCAGCCTTGTAGTGCGATCACCCTGCTGTGAGAAAACAAAGATTTACTACACTTTGGAAATAAAATGCTACATTCTTATATGAACTTGAAAGAACATTCTTTCAAACACTATAAAGCCTTAGTACATACCAACAGAAGAACAACTTGTCCTCTTACGCTCGCCCCCCCCCCCTGCCACACCACCCTCTCGTGGACAACATGCTGCTGGTGGTGAGTCATTTCCACCAAAAGCCCACTTGATGGGCAAATAAAAATTGCAGCCTTGTAGTGCGATCACCCTGCTGTGAGAAAACAAAGATTTACTACACTTTGGAAATAAAATGCTACATTCTTATATGAACTTGAAAGAACATTCTTTCAAACACTATAAAGCCTTAGTACATACCAATAGAGGAACAACTTGTCCTCTAACGCTCGCCCCGCCCCCCCCCCCCTCCCCCTCTCCGCGCCACCCTCTCGTGGACAACATGTTGCTGGTGGTGTGTCATTTCCACCAAAAGCCCACTTGATGGGCAAATAAAAATTGCAGCCTTGTAGTGCGATCACCCTGCTGTGAGAAAGCAAAGATTTACTACTCTTTGGAAATAAAATGCTACACTCTTATATGAACTTGAACGAACATTCTTTAAAACACTATAAAGCCTTAGTACATACCAATAGAAGAACAACTTGTCCTCTAACGCTCACCCCGCCCCTCCCCCCCCCTCTCCACACCACCCTCTCGTGGACAACATGCTGCTGGTGGTGTGTCATTTCCACCAAAAGCCCACTTGATGAACAAATAAAAATTGCAGCCTTGTAGTGCGATCACCCTACTGTGAGAAAACAAAGATTTACTACACTTTGGAAATAAAATGCTACATTCTTATATGAACTTGAAAGAAAATTCTTCAAACACTATAAAGCCTTAGTACATACCAACAGAAGAACAACTTGTCCTCTAACGCTCGCCCTGCCCCCCCCCCCTCTCCACACCACCCTCTCGTGGACAACATGCTGCTGGTGGTGTGTCATTTCCACCAAAAGCCCACTTGATGGGCAAATAAAAATTGCAGCCTTGTAGTGCGATCACCCTGCTGTGAGAAAACAAAGATTTACTACACTTTGGAAATAAAATGCTACATTCTTATATTAACTTGAAAGAACATTCTTCAAACACTATAAAGCCTTAGTACATACCAACAGAAGAAAAACTTGTCCTCTTACGCTCGCCCCCACCCCCCGCCTCCTTCCACACCACCCTCTCGTGGACAACATGCTGCTGGTGGTGTGTCATTTCCACCAAAAGCCCACTTGATGGGCAAATAAAAATTGCAGCCTTGTAGTGCGATCACCCTGCTGTGAGAAAACAAAGATTTACTACACTTTGGAAATAAAATGCTACATTCTTATATGAACTTGAAAGAACATTCTTCAAACACTATAAAGCCTTAGTACATACCAACAGAAGAACAACTTGTCCTCTAACGCTCGCCCCGCCCCCCCCCCCCCTCTCCTCACCACCCTCTCGGGAACAACATGCTGCTGGTGGTGTGTCATTTCCACCAAAAGCCCACTTGATGGGCAAATAAAAATTGCAGCCTTGTAGTGCGATCACCCTGCTGTGAGAAAACAAAGATTTACTACACTTTGGAAGTAAAATGTTACATTCTTATATGAACTTGAAAGAACATTCTTACAAACACTATAAACCCTTAGTACATACCAACAGAAGAACAACTTGTCCTTTTACGCTCGCCTCCCCCCCCCCCCCTCTTCCACACCACCCACTCCTGGACAACATGCTGCTGGTGGTGTGTCATTTCCACCAAAAGCCCACTTGATGGGCAAATAAAAATTGCAGCCTTGTAGTGCGATCACCCTGCTGTGAGAAAACAAAGATTTACTACACTTTGGAAATAAAATGCTACATTCTTATATGAACTTGAAAGAACATTCTTCAAACACTATAAAGCCTTAGTACATACCAATAGATGAACTACTTGTCCTCTAACGCTCGCCCCGCCATCCCCCCCCTCTCCACACCACCCTCTCGTGGACAACATGCTGCTGGCGGTGTGTCATTTCCACCAAAAGCCCACTTGATGGGCAAATATAAATTGCAGCCTTGTAGTGCGATCACCCTGCTGTGAGAAAGCAAAGATTTACTACTCTTTGGAAATAAAATGCTACACTCTTATATGAACTTGAACGAACATTCTTTAAAACACTATAAAGCCTTAGTACATACCAATAGAAGAACAACTTGTCCACTAACGCTCACCCCGCCCCTCCCCCCCCCTCTCCGCACCACCCTCTCGTGGACAACATGCTGCTGGTGGTGTGTCATTTCCACCAAAAGCCCACTTGATGGGCAAATAAAAATTGCAGCCTTGTAGTGCGATCACCCTGCTGTGAGAAAACAAAGATTTACTACACTTTGGAAATAAAATGTTACATTCTTATATGTACTTGAAAGAACATTCTTACAAACACTATAAACCCTTAGTACATACCAACAGAAGAACAACTTGTCTTTTTACGCTCGCCCCCACCCCCCCCCCCCCCCCCCTTCCACGCCACCCTCTCCTGGACAATATGCTGCTGGTGGTGTGTCATTTCCACCAAAAGCCCACTTGATGGGCAAATAAAAATTGCAGCCTTGTAGTGCGATCACCCTGCTGTGAGAAAACAAAGATTTACTACACTTTGGAAATAAAATGCTACATTCTTATATGAACTTGAAAGAACATTCTTCAAACACTATAAAGCCTTAGTACATACCAACAGATGAACTACTTGTCCTCTAACGCTCGCCCCGCCATCCCCCCCCTCTCCACACCACCCTCTCGTGGACAACATGCTGCTGGCGGTGTGTCATTTCCACCAAAAGCCCACTTGATGGGCAAATAAAAATTGCAGCCTTGTAGTGCGATCACCCTGCTGTGAGAAAGCAAAGATTTACTACTCTTTGGAAATAAAATGCTAAACTCTTATATGAACTTGAACGAACATTCTTTAAAACACTATAAAGCCTTAGTACATACCAATAGAAGAACAACTTGTCCTCTAACGCTCGCCCCGCCCCCCCCCCCCCCTTCCCCTCTCCACACCACCCTCTCGTGGACAACATGTTGCTGGTGGTGTGTCATTTCCACCAAAAGCCCACTTGATGGGCAAATAAAAATTGCAGCCTTGTAGTGCGATCACCCTGCTGTGAGAAAGCAAAGATTTACTACTCTTTGGAAATAAAATGCTACACTCTTATATGAACTTGAACGAACATTCTTTAAAACACTATAAAGCCTTAGTACATACCAATAGAAGAACAACTTGTCCTCTAACGCTCACCCCGCCCCTCCCCCCCCCCTCTCCACACCACCCTCTCGTGGACAACTTGCTGCTGGTGGTGTGTCATTTCCACCAAAAGCCCACTTGATGGGCAAATAAAAATTGCAGCCTTGTAGTGCGATCACCCTGCTGTGAGAAAACAAAGATTTACTACACTTTGGAAATAAAATGCTACATTCTTATATGAACTTGAAAGAACATTATTTCAAACACTATAAAGCCTTAGTACATACCAACAGAAGAACAACTTGTCCTCTTACGCTCGCCCCCCCCCCCCCCCCCCCCCTTTCACAACACCCTCTCGTGGACAACATGCTGCTGGTGGTGTGTCATTTCCACCAAAAGCCCACTTGATGGGCAAATAAAAATTGCAGCCTTGTAGTGCGATCACCCTGCTGTGAGAAAACAAAGATTTACTACACTTTGGAAATAAAATGCTACATTCTTATATAAACTTGAAAGAACATTCTTTCAAACACTATAAAGCCTTAGTACATACCAACAGAAGAACAACTTGTCCTCTTTCGCTCGCCCCCCCCCCCTTCCACACCACCCTCTCGTGGACATCATGCTGCTGGTGGTGTGTCATTTCCACCAAAAGCCCACTTGATGGGCAAATAAAAATTGCAGCCTTGTAGTGCGATCACCCTGCTGTGAGAAAACAAAGATTTACTACACTTTGGAAATAAAATGCTACATTCTTATATGAACTTGAAAGAACATTCTTTCAAACACTATAAAGCCTTAGTACATACCAACAGAAGAACAACTTGTCCTTTTACGCTCGCCCCCCCCCCCCCCCCCTCTTCCACACCACCCACTCCTGGACAACATGCTGCTGGTGGTGTGTCATTTCCACCAAAAGCCCACTTGATGGGCAAATAAAAATTGCAGCCTTGTAGTGCGATCACCCTGCTGTGAGAAAACAAAGATTTACTACACTTTGGAAATAAAATGCTACATTCTTATATGAACTTGAAAGAACATTCTTCAAACACTATAAAGCCTTAGTACATACCAATAGATGAACTACTTGTCCTCTAACGCTCGCCCCGCCATCCCCCCCCTCTCCACACCACCCTCTCGTGGACAACATGCTGCTGGCGGTGTGTCATTTCCACCAAAAGCCCACTTGATGGGCAAATATAAATTGCAGCCTTGTAGTGCGATCACCCTGCTGTGAGAAAGCAAAGATTTACTACTCTTTGGAAATAAAATGCTACACTCTTATATGAACTTGAACGAACATTCTTTAAAACACTATAAAGCCTTAGTACATACCAATAGAAGAACAACTTGTCCACTAACGCTCACCCCGCCCCTCCCCCCCCCTCTCCGCACCACCCTCTCGTGGACAACATGCTGCTGGTGGTGTGTCATTTCCACCAAAAGCCCACTTGATGGGCAAATAAAAATTGCAGCCTTGTAGTGCGATCACCCTGCTGTGAGAAAACAAAGATTTACTACACTTTGGAAATAAAATGTTACATTCTTATATGTACTTGAAAGAACATTCTTACAAACACTATAAACCCTTAGTACATACCAACAGAAGAACAACTTGTCTTTTTCCGCTCGCCCCCACCCCCCCCCCCCTTCCACGCCACCCTCTCCTGGACAATATGCTGCTGGTGGTGTGTCATTTCCACCAAAAGCCCACTTGATGGGCAAATAAAAATTGCAGCCTTGTAGTGCGATCACCCTGCTGTGAGAAAACAAAGATTTACTACACTTTGGAAATAAAATGCTACATTCTTATATGAACTTGAAAGAACATTCTTCAAACACTATAAAGCCTTAGTACATACCAACAGATGAACTACTTGTCCTCTAACGCTCGCCCCGCCATCCCCCCCCTCTCCACACCACCCTCTCGTGGACAACATGCTGCTGGCGGTGTGTCATTTCCACCAAAAGCCCACTTGATGGGCAAATAAAAATTGCAGCCTTGTAGTGCGATCACCCTGCTGTGAGAAAGCAAAGATTTACTACTCTTTGGAAATAAAATGCTAAACTCTTATATGAACTTGAACGAACATTCTTTAAAACACTATAAAGCCTTAGTACATACCAATAGAAGAACAACTTGTCCTCTAACGCTCGCCCCGCCCCCCCCCCCCCTTCCTCTCTCCACACCACCCTCTCGTGGACAACATGTTGCTGGTGGTGTGTCATTTCCACCAAAAGCCCACTTGATGGGCAAATAAAAATTGCAGCCTTGTAGTGCGATCACCCTGCTGTGAGAAAGCAAAGATTTACTACTCTTTGGAAATAAAATGCTACACTCTTATATGAACTTGAACGAACATTCTTTAAAACACTATAAAGCCTTAGTACATACCAATAGAAGAACAACTTGTCCTCTAACGCTCACCCCGCCCCTCCCCCCCCCTCTCCACACCACCCTTTCGTGGACAACTTGCTGCTGGTGGTGTGTCATTTCCACCAAAAGCCCACTTGATGGGCAAATAAAAATTGCAGCCTTGTAGTGCGATCACCCTGCTGTGAGAAAACAAAGATTTACTACACTTTGGAAATAAAATGCTACATTTTTATATGAACTTGAAAGAACATTATTTCAAACACTATAAAGCCTTAGTACATACCAACAGAAGAACAACTTGTCCACTTGCGCTCGCCCCCCCCCCCCCCCCCTTTCACAACACCCTCTCGTGGACAACATGCTGCTGGTGGTGTGTCATTTCCACCAAAAGCCCACTTGATGGGCAAATAAAAATTGCAGCCTTGTAGTGCGATCACCCTGCTGTGAGAAAACAAAGATTTACTACACTTTGGAAATAAAATGCTACATTCTTATATAAACTTGAAAGAACATTCTTTCAAACACTATAAAGCCTTAGTACATACCAACAGAAGAACAACTTGTCCTCTTTCGCTCGCCCACCCCCCCTTCCACACCACCCTCTCGTGGACATCATGCTGCTGGTGGTGTGTCATTTCCACCAAAAGCCCACTTGATGGGCAAATAAAAATTGCAGCCTTGTAGTGCGATCACCCTGCTGTGAGAAAACAAAGATTTACTACACTTTGGAAATAAAATGCTACATTCTTATATGAACTTGAAAGAACATTCTTTCAAACACTATAAAGCCTTAGTACATACCAACAGAAGAACAACTTTTCCTCTTACGCTCGCCCCCCCCCCCCCCCTGCCACACCACCCTCTCGTGGACAACATGCTGCTGGTGGTGAGTCATTTCCACCAAAAGCCCACTTGATGGGCAAATAAAAATTGCAGCCTTGTAGTGCGATCACCCTGCTGTGAGAAAACAAAGATTTACTACACTTTGGAAATAAAATGCTACATTCTTATATGAACTTGAAAGAACATTCTTTCAAACACTATAAAGCCTTAGTACATACCAATAGAGGAACAACTTGTCCTCTAACGCTCGCCCCGCCCCCCCCCCCTCCCCCTCTCCACGCCACCCTCTCGTGGACAACATGTTGCTGGTGGTGTGTCATTTCCACCAAAAGCCCACTTGATGGGCAAATAAAAATTGCAGCCTTGTAGTGCGATCACCCTGCTGTGAGAAAGCAAAGATTTACTACTCTTTGGAAATAAAATGCTACACTCTTATATGAACTTGAACGAACATTCTTTAAAACACTATAAAGCCTTAGTACATACCAATAGAAGAACAACTTGTCCTCTAACGCTCACCCCGCCCCTCCCCCCCCCTCTCCACACCACCCTCTCGTGGACAACATGCTGCTGGTGGTGTGTCATTTCCACCAAAAGCCCACTTGATGAACAAATAAAAATTGCAGCCTTGTAGTGCGATCACCCTACTGTGAGAAAACAAAGATTTACTACACTTTGGAAATAAAATGCTACATTCTTATATGAACTTGAAAGAAAATTCTTCAAACACTATAAAGCCTTAGTACATACCAACAGAAGAACAACTTGTCCTCTAACGCTCGCCCTGCCCCCCCCCCTCTCCACACCACCCTCTCGTGGACAACATGCTGCTGGTGGTGTGTCATTTCCACCAAAAGCCCACTTGATGGGCAAATAAAAATTGCAGCCTTGTAGTGCGATCACCCTGCTGTGAGAAAACAAAGATTTACTACACTTTGGAAATAAAATGCTACATTCTTATATTAACTTGAAAGAACATTCTTCAAACACTATAAAGCCTTAGTACATACCAACAGAAGAAAAACTTGTCCTCTTACGCTCGCCCCCACCCCCCGCCTCCTTCCACACCACCCTCTCGTGGACAACATGCTGCTGGTGGTGTGTCATTTCCACCAAAAGCCCACTTGATGGGCAAATAAAAATTGCAGCCTTGTAGTGCGATCACCCTGCTGTGAGAAAACAAAGATTTACTACACTTTGGAAATAAAATGCTACATTCTTATATGAACTTGAAAGAACATTCTTCAAACACTATAAAGCCTTAGTACATACCAACAGAAGAACAACTTGTCCTCTAACGCTTGCCCCGCCCCCCCCCCCCCCTCTCCACACCACCTTCTCGGGAACAACATGCTGCTGGTGGTGTGTCATTTCCACCAAAAGCCCACTTGATGGGCAAATAAAAATTGCAGCCTTGTAGTGCGATCACCCTGCTGTGAGAAAACAAAGATTTACTACACTTTGGAAGTAAAATGTTACATTCTTATATGAACTTGAAAGAACATTCTTACAAACACTATAAACCCTTAGTACATACCAACTGAAGAACAACTTGTCCTTTTACGCTCGCCCCCCCCCCCCCCTCTTCCACACCACCCACTCCTGGACAACATGCTGCTGGTGGTGTGTCATTTCCACCAAAAGCCCACTTGATGGGCAAATAAAAATTGCAGCCTTGTAGTGCGATCACCCTGCTGTGAGAAAACAAAGATTTACTACACTTTGGAAATAAAATGCTACATTCTTATATGAACTTGAAAGAACATTCTTCAAACACTATAAAGCCTTAGTACATACCAACAGATGAACTACTTGTCCTCTAACGCTCGCCCCGCCATCCCCCCCCTCTCCACACCACCCTCTCGTGGACAACATGCTGCTGGCGGTGTGTCATTTCCACCAAAAGCCCACTTGATGGGCAAATAAAAATTGCAGCCTTGTAGTGCGATCACCCTGCTGTGAGAAAGCAAAGATTTACTACTCTTTGGAAATAAAATGCTACACTCTTATATGAACTTGAACGAACATTCTTTAAAACACTATAAAGCCTTAGTACATACCAATAGAAGAACAACTTGTCCACTAACGCTCACCCCGCCCCTCCCCCCCCCTCTCCGCACCACCCTCTCGTGGACAACATGCTGCTGGTGGTGTGTCATTTCCACCAAAAGCCCACTTGATGGGCAAATAAAAATTGCAGCCTTGTAGTGCGATCACCCTACTGTGAGAAAACAAAGATTTACTACACTTTGGAAATAAAATGCTACATTCTTATATGAACTTGAAAGAACATTCTTTCAAACACTATAAAGCCTTAGTACATACCAACAGAAGAACAACTTGTCCTCTTACGCTCGCCCCCCCCCCCCCCCCCCCCGCCACACCACCCTCTCGTGGACAACATGCTGCTGGTGGTGAGTCATTTCCACCAAAAGCCCACTTGATGGGCAAATAAAAATTGCAGCCTTGTAGTGCGATCACCCTGCTGCGAGAAAACAAAGATTTACTACACTTTGGAAATAAAATGCTACATTCTTATATGAACTTGAAAGAACATTCTTTCAAACACTATAAAGCCTTAGTACATACCAATAGAGGAACAACTTGTCCTCTAACGCTCGCCCCGCCCCCCCCCCTCCCCCTCTCCACACCACCCTCTCGTGGACAACACGTTGCTGGTGGTGTGTCATTTCCACCAAAAGCCCACTTGATGGGCAATAAAAAAGTGCAGCCTTGTAGTGCAATCACCCTGCTGTGAGAAAGCAAAGATTTACTACTCTTTGGAAATAAAATGCTACACTCTTATATGAACTTGAACGAACATTCTTTAAAACACTATAAAGCCTTAGTACATACCAATAGAAGAACAACTTTTCCTCTAACGCTCACCCCGCCCCTCCCCCCCCCTCTCCACACCACCCTCTCGTGGACAACATGCTGCTGGTGGTGTGTCATTTCCACCAAAAGCCCACTTGATGGGCAAATAAAAATTGCAGCCTTGTAGTGCGATCACCCTACTGTGAGAAAACAAAGATTTACTACACTTTGAAAATAAAATGCTACATTCTTATATAAACTTGAAAGAAAATTCTTCAAACACTATAAAGCCTTAGTACATACCAACAGAAGAACAACTTGTCCTCTTACGCTCGCCCCCACCCCCCCCCTTCCACACCACCCTCTCGTGGACAACATGCTGCTGGTGGTGTGTCATTTCCACCAAAAGCCCACTTGATGGGCAAATAAAAATTGCAGCCTTGTAGTGCGATCACCCTGCTGTGAGAAAACAAAGATTTACTACACTTTGGAAATAAAATGCTACATTCTTATATGAACTTGAAAGAACATTCTTCAAACACTATAAAGCCTTAGTACATACCAACAGAAGAAAAACTTGTCCTCTTACGCTCGCCCCCACCCCCCCCCCCCTCCTTCCACACCACCCTCTCGTGGACAACATGCTGCTGGTGGTGTGTCATTTCCACCAAAAGCCCACTTGATGGGCAAATAAAAATTGCAGCCTTGTAGTGCGATCACCCTGCTGTGAGAAAACAAAGATTTACTACACTTTGGAAATAAAATGCTACATTCTTATATGAACTTGAAAGAACATTCTTCAAACACTATAAAGCCTTAGTACATACCAACAGAAGAACAACTTGTCCTCTAACGCTCGCCCCGCCCGCCCCCCCCCTCACCACACCACCCTCTCGTGGACAACATGCTGCTGGTGGTGTGTCATTTCCACCAAAAGCCCACTTGATGGGCAAATAAAAATTGCAGCCTTGTAGTGCGATCACCCTGCTGTGAGAAAACAAAGATTTACTACACTTTGGAAATAAAATGCTACATTCTTATATGAACTTGAAGGAACATTCTTCAAACACTATAAAGCCTTAGTACATACCAACAGAAAAACAACTTGTCCTCTAACGCTCGCCCCGCCCCCCCCCCCCCCCCCCTCTCCAAACCACCCTCTCGTGGACAACATGCTGCTGGTGGTGTGTCATTTCCACCAAAAGCCCACTTGATGGGCAAATAAAAATTGCAGCCTTGTAGTGCGATCACATTGCTGTGCGAAAACGAAGATTTACTACACTTTGGAAATAAAATGCTACATTCTTATATGAACTTGAAAGAACATTCTTTCAAACACTATTAAGCCTTAGTACATACCAATAGAGGAACAACTTGTCCTCTAACGCTCGCCCCGCCCCACCCCTCCCCCTCTCCACACCACCCTCTTGTGGACAACATGTTGCTGGTGGTGTGTCATTTCCACCAAAAGCCCACTTGATGGGCAAATAAAAATTGCAGCCTTGTAGTGCGATCACCCTGCTGTGAGAAAGCAAAGATTTACTACTCTTTGGAAATAAAATGCTACACTCTTATATGAACTTGAACGAACATTCTTTAAAACACTATAAAGCCTTAGTACATACCAATAGAAGAACAACTTGTCCTCTAACGCTCACCCCGCCCCTCCCCCCCCTCTCCAAACCACCCTCTCGTGGACAACATGCTGCTGGTGGTGTGTCATTTCCACCAAAAGCCCACTTGATGGGCAAATAAAAATTGCAGCCTTGTAGTGCGATCACCCTACTGTGAGAAAACAAAGATTTACTACACTTTGGAAATAAAATGCTACATTCTTATATGAACTTGAAAGAAAATTCTTCAAACACTATAAAGCCTTAGTACATACCAACAGAAGAACAACTTGTCCTCTAACGCTCGCCCTGCCCCCCCCCCCTCTCCGCACCACCCTCTCGTGGACAACATGCTGCTGGTGGTGTGTCATTTCCACCAAAAGCCCACTTGATGGGCAAATAAAAATTGCAGCCTTATAGTGCGATCACCCTGCTGTGAGAAAACAAAGATTTACTACACTTTGGAAATAAAATGCTACATTCTTATATGAACTTGAAAGAACATTCTTCAAACACTATAAAGCCTTAGTACATACCAACAGAAGAAAAACTTGTCCTCTTACGCTCGCCCCCACCCCCCCCCCCTCCTTCCACACCACCCTCTCGTGGACAACATGCTGCTGGTGGTGTGTCATTTCCACCAAAAGCCCACTTGATGGGCAAATAAAAATTGCAGCCTTGTAGTGCGATCACCCTGCTGTGAGAAAACAAAGATTTACTACACTTTGGAAATAAAATGCTACATTCTTATATGAACTTGAAAGAACATTCTTCAAACACTATAAAGCCTTAGTACATACCAACAGAAGAACAACTTGTCCTCTAACGCTCGCCCCGCCCGCCCCCCCCCTCACCACACCACCCTCTCGTGGACAACATGCTGCTGGTGGTGTGTCATTTCCACCAAAAGCCCACTTGATGGGCAAATAAAAATTGCAGCCTTGTAGTGCGATCACCCTGCTGTGAGAAAACAAAGATTTACTACACTTTGGAAATAAAATGCTACATTCTTATATGAACTTGAAGGAACATTCTTCAAACACTATAAAGCCTTAGTACATACCAACAGAAAAACAACTTGTCCTCTAACGCTCGCCCCGCCCCCCCCCCCCCCCCTCTCCAAACCACCCTCTCGTGGACAACATGCTGCTGGTGGTGTGTCATTTCCACCAAAAGCCCACTTGATGGGCAAATAAAAATTGCAGCCTTGTAGTGCGATCACCCTGCTGTGCGAAAACGAAGATTTACTACACTTTGGAAATAAAATGCTACATTCTTATATGAACTTGAAAGAACATTCTTTCATACACTATAAAGACTTAGTACATACCAACAGAAGAACAACTTGTCCTCTTACGCTCGCCCCCCCCCCCTTCCACACCACCCTCTCGTGGACAACATGCTGCTGGTCGTGTGTCATTTCCACCAAAAGCCCACTTGATGGGCAAATAAAAATTGCAGCCTTGTAGTGCGATCACCCTGCTGTGAGAAAACAAAGATTTACTACACTTTGGAAATAAAATGCTACATTCTTATATGAACTTGAAAGAACATTCTCCAAACAATATAAAACCTTAGTACATACCAACAGAAGAACAACTTGTCCTCTAACGCTCGTCCCGCCCCCCTCCCCCCTCTCCACACCACCCTCTCGTGGACAACATGCTGCTGGTGGTGTGTCATTTCCACCAAAAGCCCACTTGATGGGCAAATAAAAATTGCAGCCTTGTAGTGCGATCACCCTGCTGTGAGAAAACAAAGATTTACTACACTTTGGAAATAAAATGCTACATTCTTATATGAACTTGAAAGAACATTCTTCAAACACTATAAAGCCTTTGTACATACCAACAGAAGAACAACTTGTCCTCTTACGCTCGCCCCCACCCCCCCCCCCCCTTCCACACCACCCTCTCGTGGACAACATGCTGCTGGTGGTGTGTCATTTCCACCAAAAGCCCACTTCATGGGCAAATAAAAATTGCAGCCTTGTAGTGCGATCACCCTGCTGTGAGAAAACAAAGATTTACTACACTTTGGAAATAAAATGCTACATTCTTATATGAACTTGAAAGAACATTCTTCAAACACTATAAAGCCTTAGTACATACCAACAGAAGAACAACTTGTCCTCTAACGCTCGCCCCGCCACCCCCCCCCCCCTCTCCACACCACCCTCTCGTGGACAACATGCTGCTGGTGGTGTGCATTTCCACCAAAAGCCCACTTGATGGGCAAATAAAAATTGCAGCCTTGTAGTGCGATCACCCTGCTGTGAGAAAACAAAGATTTACTACACTTTGGAAATAAAATGCTACATTCTTATATGAACTTGAAAGAACATTCTTCAAACACTATAAAGCCTTAGTACATACCAACAGAAGAACAACTTGTCCTCTTACGCTCGCCCCCCCCCCCCCCACCCTTCCACACCACCCTCTCGTGGACAACATGCTGCTGGTGGTGTGTCATTTCCACCAAAAGCCCACTTGATGGGCAAATAAAAATTGCAGCCTTGTAGTGTGATCACCCTGCTGTGAGAAAACAGAGATTTACTACACTTTGGAAATAAAATGCTACATTCTTATATGAACTTGAAAGAACATTCTTCAAACACTATAAAGCCTTAGTACATACCAACAGAAGAACAACTTGTCCTCTTACGCTCGCCCCGCCCCCCCTCCCCCCCCTCGCCACACCACCCTTTCGAGGACAACATTCTGCTGGTGGTGTGTCATTTCCAATAAAAGCTCACTTGATGGGCAAATAAAAATTGCAGCCTTGTAGTGCGATCACCCTGCTGTGAGAAAACAAAGATTTACTACACTTTGGAAATAAAATGCTACATTCTTATATGATCTTGAAAGAACATTCTTCAAACACTATAAAGCCTTAGTACATACCAACAGACGAACAACTTGTCCTCTTACGCTCGCCCCCCCCCCCCCTTCCACACCACCCTCTCGTGGACAACATGCTGCTGGTGGTGTGTCATTTCCACCAAAAGCCCACTTGATGGGCAAATAAAAATTGCAGCCTTGTAGTGCGATCACCCTGCTGTGAGAAAACAAAGATTTACTACACTTTGGAAATAAAATGCTACATTCTTATATGAACTTGAAAGAACATTCTTCAAACACTATAAAGCCTTAGTACATACCAACAGAAGAACAACTTGTCCTCTTACGCTCGCCCCCCCCCCCCCCCCGCCCCCTTTCACACCGCCCTCTCGTGGACAACATGCTGCTGGTGGTGTGTCATTTCCACCAAAAGCCCACTTGATGGGCAAATAAAAATTGCAGGTTTGTAGTGCGATCACCCTGCTGTGAGAAAACAAAGATTTACTACACTTTGTAAATAAAATGCTACATTCTTATATGAACTTGAAAGAACATTCTTTCAAACACTATAAAGCCTTAGTACATACCAACAGAAGAACAACTTGTCCTCTTACGCTCGCCCCCCCCCCCCCCCCCCCCCTCCACACCACCCTCTCGTGGACAACATGCTGCTGGTGGTGTGTCATTTCCACCAAAAGCCCACTTGATTGGCAAATAAAAATTGCAGCCTTGTAGTGCGATCACCCTGCTGTGAGAAAACAAAGATTTACTACACTTTGGAAATAAAATGCTACATTCTTATATGAACTTGAAAGAACATTCTTTCAAACACTATAAAGCCTTATTACATACCAATAGAAGAACAACTTGTCCTCTATCGATCGCCCCCCCCCCCCTCTCCACACCACCCTCTCGTGGACAACATGCTGCTGGCGGTGTGTCATTTCCACCAAAAGCCCACTTGATGGGCAAATAAAAATTGCAGCCTTGTAGTGCGATCACCCTGCTGTGAGAAAACAAAGATTTACTACACTTTGGAAATAAAATGCTACATTCTTATATAAACTTGAAAGAACATTCTTTCAAACACTATAAAGCCTTAGTACATACCAACAGAAGAACAACTTGTCCTCTTTCGCTCGCCCCCCCCCCCCCCTTCCACACCACCCTCTCGTGGACATCATGCTGCTGGTGGTGTGTCATTTCCACCAAAAGCCCACTTGATGGGCAAATAAAAATTGCAGCCTTGTAGTGCGATCACCCTGCTGTGAGAAAACAAAGATTTACTACACTTTGGAAATAAAATGCTACATTCTTATATGAACTTGAAAGAACATTCTTTCAAACACTATAAAGCCTTAGTACATACCAACAGAAGAACAACTTGTCCTCTAACGCTCGCCCTGCCCCCCCCCCCCCCCTCTCCGCACCACCCTCTCATGGACAACATGCTGCTGGTGGTGTGTCATTTCCACCAAAAGCCCACTTGATGGGCAAATAAAAATTGCAGCCTTATAGTGCGATCACCCTGCTGTGAGAAAACAAAGATTTACTACACTTTGGAAATAAAATGCTACATTCTTATATGAACTTGAAAGAACATTCTTCAAACACTATAAAGCCTTAGTACATACCAACAGAAGAAAAACTTGTCCTCTTACGCTCGCCCCCACCCCCCCCCCCCTCCTTCCACACCACCCTCTCGTGGACAACATGCTGCTGGTGGTGTGTCGTTTCCACCAAAAGCCCACTTGATGGGCAAATAAAAATTGCAGCCTTGTAGTGCGATCACCCTGCTGTGAGAAAACAAAGATTTACTACACTTTGGAAATAAAATGCTACATTCTTATATGAACTTGAAAGAACATTCTTCAAACACTATAAAGCCTTAGTACATACCAACAGAAGAACAACTTGTCCTCTAACGCTCGCCCCGCCCGCCCCCCCCCCTCACCACACCACCCTCTCGTGGACAACATGCTGCTGGTGGTGTGTCATTTCCACCAAAAGCCCACTTGATGGGCAAATAAAAATTGCAGCCTTGTAGTGCGATCACCCTGCTGTGAGAAAACAAAGATTTACTACACTTTGGAAATAAAATGCTACATTCTTATATGAACTTGAAGGAACATTCTTCAAACACTATAAAGCCTTAGTACATACCAACAGAAAAACAACTTGTCCTCTAACGCTCGCCCCGCCCCCCCCCCCCCCCCCTCTCCAAACCACCCTCTCGTGGACAACATGCTGCTGGTGGTGTGTCATTTCCACCAAAAGCCCACTTGATGGGCAAATAAAAATTGCAGCCTTGTAGTGCGATCACCCTGCTGTGCGAAAACGAAGATTTACTACACTTTGGAAATAAAATGCTACATTCTTATATGAACTTGAAAGAACATTCTTTCATACACTATAAAGCCTTAGTACATACCAACAGAAGAACAACTTGTCCTCTTACGCTCGCCCCCCCCCCCCCTTCCACACCACCCTCTCGTGGACAACATGCTGCTGGTCGTGTGTCATTTCCACCAAAAGCCCACTTGATGGGCAAATAAAAATTGCAGCCTTGTAGTGCGATCACCCTGCTGTGAGAAAACAAAGATTTACTACACTTTGGAAATAAAATGCTACATTCTTATATGAACTTGAAAGAACATTCTCCAAACAATATAAAACCTTAGTACATACCAACAGAAGAACAACTTGTCCTCTAACGCTCGTCCCGCCCCCCTCCCCCCTCTCCACACCACCCTCTCGTGGACAACATGCTGCTGGTGGTGTGTCATTTCCACCAAAAGCCCACTTGATGGGCAAATAAAAATTGCAGCCTTGTAGTGCGATCACCCTGCTGTGAGAAAACAAAGATTTACTACACTTTGGAAATAAAATGCTACATTCTTATATGAACTTGAAAGAACATTCTTCAAACACTATAAAGCCTTTGTACATACCAACAGAAGAACAACTTGTCCTCTTACGCTCGCCCCCACCCCCCCCCCCCTTCCACACCACCCTCTCGTGGACAACATGCTGCTGGTGGTGTGTCATCTCCACCAAAAGCCCACTTGATGGGCAAATAAAAATTGCAGCCTTGTAGTGCGATCACCCTGCTGTGAGAAAACAAAGATTTACTACACTTTGGAAATAAAATGCTACATTCTTATATGAACTTGAAAGAACATTCTTCAAACACTATAAAGCCTTAGTACATACCAACAGAAGAACAACTTGTCCTCTAACGCTCGCCCCGCCACCCCCCCCCCCCTCTCCACACCACCCTCTCGTGGACAACATGCTGCTGGTGGTGTGCATTTCCACCAAAAGCCCACTTGATGGGCAAATAAAAATTGCAGCCTTGTAGTGCGATCACCCTGCTGTGAGAAAACAAAGATTTACTACACTTTGGAAATAAAATGCTACATTCTTATATGAACTTGAAAGAACATTCTTCAAACACTATAAAGCGTTAGTACATACCAACAGAAGAACAACTTGTCCTCTTACGCTCGCCCCCCCCCCCCCACCCTTCCACACCACCCTCTCGTGGACAACATGCTGCTGGTGGTGTGTCATTTCCACCAAAAGCCCACTTGATGGGCAAATAAAAATTGCAGCCTTGTAGTGTGATCACCCTGCTGTGAGAAAACAGAGATTTACTACACTTTGGAAATAAAATGCTACATTCTTATATGAACTTGAAAGAACATTCTTCAAACACTATAAAGCCTTAGTACATACCAACAGAAGAAAAACTTGTCCTCTTACGCTCGCCCCCACCCCCCCCCCCTCCTTCCACACCACCCTCTCGTGGACAACATGCTGCTGGTGGTGTGTCATTTCCACCAAAAGCCCACTTGATGGGCAAATAAAAATTGCAGCCTTGTAGTGCGATCACCCTGCTGTGAGAAAACAAAGATTTACTACACTTTGGAAATAAAATGCTACATTCTTATATGAACTTGAAAGAACATTCTTCAAACACTATAAAGCCTTAGTACATACCAACAGAAGAACAACTTGTCCTCTAACGCTCGCCCCGCCCGCCCCCCCCCTCACCACACCACCCTCTCGTGGACAACATGCTGCTGGTGGTGTGTCATTTCCACCAAAAGCCCACTTGATGGGCAAATAAAAATTGCAGCCTTGTAGTGCGATCACCCTGCTGTGAGAAAACAAAGATTTACTACACTTTGGAAATAAAATGCTACATTCTTATATGAACTTGAAAGAACATTCTTCAAACACTATAAAGCCTTAGTACATACCAACAGAAGAACAACTTGTCCTCTTACGCTCGCCCCCCCCCCCCACCCTTCCACACCACCCTCTCGTGGACAACATGCTGCTGGTGGTGTGTCATTTCCACCAAAAGCCCACTTGATGGGCAAATAAAAATTGCAGCCTTGTAGTGTGATCACCCTGCTGTGAGAAAACAGAGATTTACTACACTTTGGAAATAAAATGCTACATTCTTATATGAACTTGAAAGAACATTCTTCAAACACTATAAAGCCTTAGTACATACCAACAGAAGAAAAACTTGTCCTCTTACGCTCGCCCCCACCCCCCCCCCCTCCTTCCACACCACCCTCTCGTGGACAACATGCTGCTGGTGGTGTGTCATTTCCACCAAAAGCCCACTTGATGGGCAAATAAAAATTGCAGCCTTGTAGTGCGATCACCCTGCTGTGAGAAAACAAAGATTTACTACACTTTGGAAATAAAATGCTACATTCTTATATGAACTTGAAAGAACATTCTTCAAACACTATAAAGCCTTAGTACATACCAACAGAAGAACAACTTGTCCTCTAACGCTCGCCCCGCCCGCCCCCCCCCTCACCACACCACCCTCTCGTGGACAACATGCTGCTGGTGGTGTGTCATTTCCACCAAAAGCCCACTTGATGGGCAAATAAAAATTGCAGCCTTGTAGTGCGATCACCCTGCTGTGAGAAAACAAAGATTTACTACACTTTGGAAATAAAATGCTACATTCTTATATGAACTTGAAGGAACATTCTTCAAACACTATAAAGCCTTAGTACATACCAACAGAAAAACAACTTGTCCTCTAACGCTCGCCCCGCCCCCCCCCCCCCCCCCTCTCCAAACCACCCTCTCGTGGACAACATGCTGCTGGTGGTGTGTCATTTCCACCAAAAGCCCACTTGATGGGCAAATAAAAATTGCAGCCTTGTAGTGCGATCACCCTGCTGTGCGAAAACGAAGATTTACTACACTTTGGAAATAAAATGCTACATTCTTATATGAACTTGAAAGAACATTCTTTCAAACACTATTAAGCCTTAGTACATACCAATAGAGGAACAACTTGTCCTCTAACGCTCGCCCCGCCCCACCCCTCCCCCTCTCCACACCACCCTCTCGTGGACAACATGTTGCTGGTGGTGTGTCATTTCCACCAAAAGCCCACTTGATGGGCAAATAAAAATTGCAGCCTTGTAGTGCGATCACCCTGCTGTGAGAAAGCAAAGATTTACTACTCTTTGGAAATAAAATGCTACACTCTTATATGAACTTGAACGAACATTCTTTAAAACACTATAAAGCCTTAGTACATACCAATAGAAGAACAACTTGTCCTCTAACGCTCACCCCGCCCCTCCCCCCCCTCTCCAAACCACCCTCTCGTGGACAACATGCTGCTGGTGGTGTGTCATTTCCACCAAAAGCCCACTTGATGGGCAAATAAAAATTGCAGCCTTGTAGTGCGATCACCCTACTGTGAGAAAACAAAGATTTACTACACTTTGGAAATAAAATGCTACATTCTTATATGAACTTGAAAGAAAATTCTTCAAACACTATAAAGCCTTAGTACATACCAACAGAAGAACAACTTGTCCTCTAACGCTCGCCCTGCCCCCCCCCCCTCTCCGCACCACCCTCTCGTGGACAACATGCTGCTGGTGGTGTGTCATTTCCACCAAAAGCCCACTTGATGGGCAAATAAAAATTGCAGCCTTATAGTGCGATCACCCTGCTGTGAGAAAACAAAGATTTACTACACTTTGGAAATAAAATGCTACATTCTTATATGAACTTGAAAGAACATTCTTCAAACACTATAAAGCCTTAGTACATACCAACAGAAGAAAAACTTGTCCTCTTACGCTCGCCCCCACCCCCCCCCCCTCCTTCCACACCACCCTCTCGTGGACAACATGCTGCTGGTGGTGTGTCATTTCCACCAAAAGCCCACTTGATGGGCAAATAAAAATTGCAGCCTTGTAGTGCGATCACCCTGCTGTGAGAAAACAAAGATTTACTACACTTTGGAAATAAAATGCTACATTCTTATATGAACTTGAAAGAACATTCTTCAAACACTATAAAGCCTTAGTACATACCAACAGAAGAACAACTTGTCCTCTAACGCTCGCCCCGCCCGCCCCCCCCCTCACCACACCACCCTCTCGTGGACAACATGCTGCTGGTGGTGTGTCATTTCCACCAAAAGCCCACTTGATGGGCAAATAAAAATTGCAGCCTTGTAGTGCGATCACCCTGCTGTGAGAAAACAAAGATTTACTACACTTTGGAAATAAAATGCTACATTCTTATATGAACTTGAAGGAACATTCTTCAAACACTATAAAGCCTTAGTACATACCAACAGAAAAACAACTTGTCCTCTAACGCTCGCCCCGCCCCCCCCCCCCCCCTCTCCAAACCACCCTCTCGTGGACAACATGCTGCTGGTGGTGTGTCATTTCCACCAAAAGCCCACTTGATGGGCAAATAAAAATTGCAGCCTTGTAGTGCGATCACCCTGCTGTGCGAAAACGAAGATTTACTACACTTTGGAAATAAAATGCTACATTCTTATATGAACTTGAAAGAACATTCTTTCATACACTATAAAGCCTTAGTACATACCAACAGAAGAACAACTTGTCCTCTTACGCTCGCCCCCCCCCCCTTCCACACCACCCTCTCGTGGACAACATGCTGCTGGTCGTGTGTCATTTCCACCAAAAGCCCACTTGATGGGCAAATAAAAATTGCAGCCTTGTAGTGCGATCACCCTGCTGTGAGAAAACAAAGATTTACTACACTTTGGAAATAAAATGCTACATTCTTATATGAACTTGAAAGAACATTCTCCAAACAATATAAAACCTTAGTACATACCAACAGAAGAACAACTTGTCCTCTAACGCTCGTCCCGCCCCCCTCCCCCCTCTCCACACCACCCTCTCGTGGACAACATGCTGCTGGTGGTGTGTCATTTCCACCAAAAGCCCACTTGATGGGCAAATAAAAATTGCAGCCTTGTAGTGCGATCACCCTGCTGTGAGAAAACAAAGATTTACTACACTTTGGAAATAAAATGCTACATTCTTATATGAACTTGAAAGAACATTCTTCAAACACTATAAAGCCTTTGTACATACCAACAGAAGAACAACTTGTCCTCTTACGCTCGCCCCCACCCCCCCCCCCCCCTTCCACACCACCCTCTCGTGGACAACATGCTGCTGGTGGTGTGTCATTTCCACCAAAAGCCCACTTGATGGGCAAATAAAAATTGCAGCCTTGTAGTGCGATCACCCTGCTGTGAGAAAACAAAGATTTACTACACTTTGGAAATAAAATGCTACATTCTTATATGAACTTGAAAGAACATTCTTCAAACACTATAAAGCCTTAGTACATACCAACAGAAGAACAACTTGTCCTCTAACGCTCGCCCCGCCACCCCCCCCCCCCCCCTCTCCACACCACCCTCTCGTGGACAACATGCTGCTGGTGGTGTGCATTTCCACCAAAAGCCCACTTGATGGGCAAATAAAAATTGCAGCCTTGTAGTGCGATCACCCTGCTGTGAGAAAACAAAGATTTACTACACTTTGGAAATAAAATGCTACATTCTTATATGAACTTGAAAGAACATTCTTCAAACACTATAAAGCCTTAGTACATACCAACAGAAGAACAACTTGTCCTCTTACGCTCGCCCCCCCCCCCCCCACCCTTCCACACCACCCTCTCGTGGACAACATGCTGCTGGTGGTGTGTCATTTCCACCAAAAGCCCACTTGATGGGCAAATAAAAATTGCAGCCTTGTAGTGTGATCACCCTGCTGTGAGAAAACAGAGATTTACTACACTTTGAAATAAAATGCTACATTCTTATATGAACTTGAAAGAACATTCTTCAAACACTATAAAGCCTTAGTACATACCAACAGAAGAACAACTTGTCCTCTTACGCTCGCCCCGCCCCCCCTCCCCCCCCTCGCCACACCACCCTTTCGAGGACAACATTCTGCTGGTGGTGTGTCATTTCCAATAAAAGCTCACTTGATGGGCAAATAAAAATTGCAGCCTTGTAGTGCGATCACCCTGCTGTGAGAAAACAAAGATTTACTACACTTTGGAAATAAAATGCTACATTCTTATATGATCTTGAAAGAACATTCTTCAAACACTATAAAGCCTTAGTACATACCAACAGACGAACAACTTGTCCTCTTACGCTCGCCCCCCCCCCCCCCCTTCCACACCACCCTCTCGTGGACAACATGCTGCTGGTGGTGTGTCATTTCCACCAAAAGCCCACTTGATGGGCAAATAAAAATTGCAGCCTTGTAGTGCGATCACCCTGCTGTGAGAAAACAAAGATTTACTACACTTTGGAAATAAAATGCTACATTCTTATATGAACTTGAAAGAACATTCTTCAAACACTATAAAGCCTTAGTACATACCAACAGAAGAACAACTTGTCCTCTTACGCTCGCCCCCCCCCCCCCCCCCCGCCCCCTTTCACACCGCCCTCTCGTGGACAACATGCTGCTGGTGGTGTGTCATTTCCACCAAAAGCCCACTTGATGGGCAAATAAAAATTGCAGGTTTGTAGTGCGATCACCCTGCTGTGAGAAAACAAAGATTTACTACACTTTGTAAATAAAATGCTACATTCTTATATGAACTTGAAAGAACATTCTTTCAAACACTATAAAGCCTTAGTACATACCAACAGAAGAACAACTTGTCCTCTTACGCTCGCCCCCCCCCCCCCCCCCCCCCTCCACACCACCCTCTCGTGGACAACATGCTGCTGGTGGTGTGTCATTTCCACCAAAAGCCCACTTGATTGGCAAATAAAAATTGCAGCCTTGTAGTGCGATCACCCTGCTGTGAGAAAACAAAGATTTACTACACTTTGGAAATAAAATGCTACATTCTTATATGAACTTGAAAGAACATTCTTTCAAACACTATAAAGCCTTATTACATACCAATAGAAGAACAACTTGTCCTCTATCGATCGCCCCCCCCCCCCCTCTCCACACCACCCTCTCGTGGACAACATGCTGCTGGCGGTGTGTCATTTCCACCAAAAGCCCACTTGATGGGCAAATAAAAATTGCAGCCTTGTAGTGCGATCACCCTGGTGTGAGAAAACAAAGATTTACTACACTTTGGAAATAAAATGCTACATTCTTATATAAACTTGAAAGAACATTCTTTCAAACACTATAAAGCCTTAGTACATACCAACAGAAGAACAACTTGTCCTCTTTCGCTCGCCCCCCCCCCCCCCCCCCTTCCACACCACCCTCTCGTGGACATCATGCTGCTGGTGGTGTGTCATTTCCACCAAAAGCCCACTTGATGGGCAAATAAAAATTGCAGCCTTGTAGTGCGATCACCCTGCTGTGAGAAAACAAAGATTTACTACACTTTGGAAATAAAATGCTACATTCTTATATGAACTTGAAAGAACATTCTTTCAAACACTATAAAGCCTTAGTACATACCAACAGAAGAACAACTTGTCCTCTAACGCTCGCCCTGCCCCCAACCCCCCTCTCCGCACCACCCTCTCGTGGACAACATGCTGCTGGTGGTGTGTCATTTCCACCAAAAGCCCACTTGATGGGCAAATAAAAATTGCAGCCTTATAGTGCGATCACCCTGCTGTGAGAAAACAAAGATTTACTACACTTTGGAAATAAAATGCTACATTCTTATATGAACTTGAAAGAACATTCTTCAAACACTATAAAGCCTTAGTACATACCAACAGAAGAAAAACTTGTCCTCTTACGCTCGCCCCCACCCCCCCCCCCCTCCTTCCACACCACCCTCTCGTGGACAACATGCTGCTGGTGGTGTGTCGTTTCCACCAAAAGCCCACTTGATGGGCAAATAAAAATTGCAGCCTTGTAGTGCGATCACCCTGCTGTGAGAAAACAAAGATTTACTACACTTTGGAAATAAAATGCTACATTCTTATATGAACTTGAAAGAACATTCTTCAAACACTATAAAGCCTTAGTACATACCAACAGAAGAACAACTTGTCCTCTAACGCTCGCCCCGCCCGCCCCCCCCCTCACCACACCACCCTCTCGTGGACAACATGCTGCTGGTGGTGTGTCATTTCCACCAAAAGCCCACTTGATGGGCAAATAAAAATTGCAGCCTTGTAGTGCGATCACCCTGCTGTGAGAAAACAAAGATTTACTACACTTTGGAAATAAAATGCTACATTCTTATATGAACTTGAAGGAACATTCTTCAAACACTATAAAGCCTTAGTACATACCAACAGAAAAACAACTTGTCCTCTAACGCTCGCCCCGCCCCCCCCCCCCCCCTCTCCAAACCACCCTCTCGTGGACAACATGCTGCTGGTGGTGTGTCATTTCCACCAAAAGCCCACTTGATGGGCAAATAAAAATTGCAGCCTTGTAGTGCGATCACCCTGCTGTGCGAAAACGAAGATTTACTACACTTTGGAAATAAAATGCTACATTCTTATATGAACTTGAAAGAACATTCTTTCATACACTATAAAGCCTTAGTACATACCAACAGAAGAACAACTTGTCCTCTTACGCTCGCCCCCCCCCCCTTCCACACCACCCTCTCGTGGACAACATGCTGCTGGTCGTGTGTCATTTCCACCAAAAGCCCACTTGATGGGCAAATAAAAATTGCAGCCTTGTAGTGCGATCACCCTGCTGTGAGAAAACAAAGATTTACTACACTTTGGAAATAAAATGCTACATTCTTATATGAACTTGAAAGAACATTCTCCAAACAATATAAAACCTTAGTACATACCAACAGAAGAACAACTTGTCCTCTAACGCTCGTCCCGCCCCCCTCCCCCCTCTCCACACCACCCTCTCGTGGACAACATGCTGCTGGTGGTGTGTCATTTCCACCAAAAGCCCACTTGATGGGCAAATAAAAATTGCAGCCTTGTAGTGCGATCACCCTGCTGTGAGAAAACAAAGATTTACTACACTTTGGAAATAAAATGCTACATTCTTATATGAACTTGAAAGAACATTCTTCAAACACTATAAAGCCTTTGTACATACCAACAGAAGAACAACTTGTCCTCTTACGCTCGCCCCCACCCCCCCCCCCCCCTTCCACACCGCCCTCTCGTGGACAACATGCTGCTGGTGGTGTGTCATCTCCACCAAAAGCCCACTTGATGGGCAAATAAAAATTGCAGCCTTGTAGTGCGATCACCCTGCTGTGAGAAAACAAAGATTTACTACACTTTGGAAATAAAATGCTACATTCTTATATGAACTTGAAAGAACATTCTTCAAACACTATAAAGCCTTAGTACATACCAACAGAAGAACAACTTGTCCTCTAACGCTCGCCCCGCCACCCCCCCCCCCCTCTCCACACCACCCTCTCGTGGACAACATGCTGCTGGTGGTGTGCATTTCCACCAAAAGCCCACTTGATGGGCAAATAAAAATTGCAGCCTTGTAGTGCGATCACCCTGCTGTGAGAAAACAAAGATTTACTACACTTTGGAAATAAAATGCTACATTCTTATATGAACTTGAAAGAACATTCTTCAAACACTATAAAGCCTTAGTACATACCAACAGAAGAACAACTTGTCCTCTTACGCTCGCCCCCCCCCCCCACCCTTCCACACCACCCTCTCGTGGACAACATGCTGCTGGTGGTGTGTCATTTCCACCAAAAGCCCACTTGATGGGCAAATAAAAATTGCAGCCTTGTAGTGTGATCACCCTGCTGTGAGAAAACAGAGATTTACTACACTTTGGAAATA
>NW_025725421.1:0-32542 GCF_021461395.2 Schistocerca americana | reverse complement strand
CAACACACACAAAATCATACTTTTCGGTCGAAAGCAGCCGCATTCTTTTTTATTGACAATTCGTCACGTTAGCGCGAACGCATTCCTGAGTTCCAAAACTTATGAGCCGGAAGGACGCGCTTCGTGTATTTTTGTTGTTGTTGTGAGATTTATAAATTTATTTATTAACATTACACCGTTACAAGCTAACAACTTTACAACATAAAACACGAACAGAATTGCAATTGTAAGCACTTCCTTCCGCAATCCGACGTGCCAGCAGAGCGACTGCCGAATTAGCGGGCGCGCCGCCGTGTGTGTGAGACGCGCAGCTTCTCGTTGCACCTCCTGTCATCCGCTTGGCGCGTGCAGCCTTCGACACTCGCGGAAGACGCATCTTGTCCCTGGTGTCCAGCGCAGGAGGGCTGGCGCGCGGCCGACCGGCGTATGGCCTGTGCGGGGTGTGGCAGAGTGTTGTTGGAGGGCGCCACTGCTGGCGATGTGAGCTTCTTCGCCTCGCCTCGCCTCGCCTCGCCTCGCCTCAGACGAGGTGTTTGCGTAATTTGCAGTGCATTCGCACCATTCCTGTCCCTGTCCCCGTCCCGACTTGTCCCGACTTTGCTCGACTGCCGCTCGCTGCCGCTCGGGTCGTGGCCCATATAACAGCGCAAGCACAAGAAACGTCTGCAGGAGATGAGGAGACGAGACGAGACGACTAAAGAATAAATTTATAATTACATATCGAAGTGGGAATTGTACACCGCTACACAACAACAGGCGCTGACGTATTTCAGAACATATCTGCCGATTCGTACTGTTTTGTCGTTTTCAAAGACTTCCTGGCGAACTTGGTTAGCACAATCTCCCTCAAACTGAGATATTTACTGCAATTTCGCACCTTATGGTCATTACAGTAGATTAAAATGCTTAAGCAAGAATCTTTGTCACAACAGAACGGTGGTATGGAAAGAAGGCGGTATAAAAAAAAAAAAAGTAAATGAAAGGGAGCCAACAGCACGTGGTGTTCCCAGGTGGTCACCCATCCAAGTACTAACCACGCCCGATGTTGCTTAACTTCGGTTATCGGACGAGAACCGGTGTACTCAACATGGTATGGCCGTTGGCGCCCATATAATGTAGGCGCATGGCAGAATTCGCATTCGGTTCTTATCCCAACACACACAAAATCATACTTTTCGGTCGAAAGCAGCCGCATTCTTTTTTATTGACAATTCGTCACGTTAGCGCGAACGCATTCCTGAGTTCCAAAACTTATGAGCCGGAAGGACGCGCTTCGTGTATTTTTGTTGTTGTTGTGAGATTTATAAATTTATTTATTAACATTACACCGTTACAAGCTAACAACTTTACAACATAAAACACGAACAGAATTGCAATTGTAAGCACTTCCTTCCGCAATCCGACGTGCCAGCAGAGCGACTGCCGAATTAGCGGGCGCGCCGCCGTGTGTGTGAGACGCGCAGCTTCTCGTTGCACCTCCTGTCATCCGCTTGGCGCGTGCAGCCTTCGACACTCGCGGAAGACGCATCTTGTCCCTGGTGTCCAGCGCAGGAGGGCTGGCGCGCGGCCGACCGGCGTATGGCCTGTGCGGGGTGTGGCAGAGTGTTGTTGGAGGGCGCCACTGCTGGCGATGTGAGCTTCTTCGCCTCGCCTCGCCTCGCCTCGCCTCGCCTCAGACGAGGTGTTTGCGTAATTTGCAGTGCATTCGCACCATTCCTGTCCCTGTCCCCGTCCCGACTTGTCCCGACTTTGCTCGACTGCCGCTCGCTGCCGCTCGGGTCGTGGCCCATATAACAGCGCAAGCACAAGAAACGTCTGCAGGAGATGAGGAGACGAGACGAGACGACTAAAGAATAAATTTATAATTACATATCGAAGTGGGAATTGTACACCGCTACACAACAACAGGCGCTGACGTATTTCAGAACATATCTGCCGATTCGTACTGTTTTGTCGTTTTCAAAGACTTCCTGGCGAACTTGGTTAGCACAATCTCCCTCAAACTGAGATATTTACTGCAATTTCGCACCTTATGGTCATTACAGTAGATTAAAATGCTTAAGCAAGAATCTTTGTCACAACAGAACGGTGGTATGGAAAGAAGGCGGTATAAAAAAAAAAAAAAAGTAAATGAAAGGGAGCCAACAGCACGTGGTGTTCCAGGTGGTCACCCATCCAAGTACTAACCACGCCCGATGTTGCCTTAACTTCGGTTATCGGACGAGAACCGGTGTACTCAACATGGTATGGCCGTTGGCGCCCATATAATGTAGGCGCATGGCAGAATTCGCATTCGGTTCTTATCCCAACACACACAAAATCATACTTTTCGGTCGAAAGCAGCCGCATTCTTTTTTATTGACAATTCGTCACGTTAGCGCGAACGCATTCCTGAGTTCCAAAACTTATGAGCCGGAAGGACGCGCTTCGTGTATTTTTGTTGTTGTTGTGAGATTTATAAATTTATTTATTAACATTACACCGTTACAAGCTAACAACTTTACAACATAAAACACGAACAGAATTGCAATTGTAAGCACTTCCTTCCGCAATCCGACGTGCCAGCAGAGCGACTGCCGAATTAGCGGGCGCGCCGCCGTGTGTGTGAGACGCGCAGCTTCTCGTTGCACCTCCTGTCATCCGCTTGGCGCGTGCAGCCTTCGACACTCGCGGAAGACGCATCTTGTCCCTGGTGTCCAGCGCAGGAGGGCTGGCGCGCGGCCGACCGGCGTATGGCCTGTGCGGGGTGTGGCAGAGTGTTGTTGGAGGGCGCCACTGCTGGCGATGTGAGCTTCTTCGCCTCGCCTCGCCTCGCCTCGCCTCAGACGAGGTGTTTGCGTAATTTGCAGTGCATTCGCACCATTCCTGTCCCTGTCCCCGTCCCGACTTGTCCCGACTTTGCTCGACTGCCGCTCGCTGCCGCTCGGGTCGTGGCCCATATAACAGCGCAAGCACAAGAAACGTCTGCAGGAGATGAGGAGACGAGACGAGACGACTAAAGAATAAATTTATAATTACATATCGAAGTGGGAATTGTACACCGCTACACAACAACAGGCGCTGACGTATTTCAGAACATATCTGCCGATTCGTACTGTTTTGTCGTTTTCAAAGACTTCCTGGCGAACTTGGTTAGCACAATCTCCCTCAAACTGAGATATTTACTGCAATTTCGCACCTTATGGTCATTACAGTAGATTAAAATGCTTAAGCAAGAATCTTTGTCACAACAGAACGGTGGTATGGAAAGAAGGCGGTATAAAAAAAAAAAAAAGTAAATGAAAGGGAGCCAACAGCACGTGGTGTTCCCAGGTGGTCACCCATCCAAGTACTAACCACGCCCGATGTCGCTTAACTTCGGTTATCGGACGAGAACCGGTGTACTCAACATGGTATGGCCGTTGGCGCCATATAATGTAGGCGCATGGCAGAATTCGCATTCGGTTCTTATCCCAACACACACAAAATCATACTTTTCGGTCGAAAGCAGCCGCATTCTTTTTTATTGACAATTCGTCACGTTAGCGCGAACGCATTCCTGAGTTCCAAAACTTATGAGCCGGAAGGACGCGCTTCGTGTATTTTTGTTGTTGTTGTGAGATTTATAAATTTATTTATTAACATTACACCGTTACAAGCTAACAACTTTACAACATAAAACACGAACAGAATTGCAATTGTAAGCACTTCCTTCCGCAATCCGACGTGCCAGCAGAGCGACTGCCGAATTAGCGGGCGCGCCGCCGTGTGTGTGAGACGCGCAGCTTCTCGTTGCACCTCCTGTCATCCGCTTGGCGCGTGCAGCCTTCGACACTCGCGGAAGACGCATCTTGTCCCTGGTGTCCAGCGCAGGAGGGCTGGCGCGCGGCCGACCGGCGTATGGCCTGTGCGGGGTGTGGCAGAGTGTTGTTGGAGGGCGCCACTGCTGGCGATGTGAGCTTCTTCGCCTCGCCTCGCCTCGCCTCGCCTCGCCTCAGACGAGGTGTTTGCGTAATTTGCAGTGCATTCGCACCATTCCTGTCCCTGTCCCCGTCCCGACTTGTCCCGACTTTGCTCGACTGCCGCTCGCTGCCGCTCGGGTCGTGGCCCATATAACAGCGCAAGCACAAGAAACGTCTGCAGGAGATGAGGAGACGAGACGAGACGACTAAAGAATAAATTTATAATTACATATCGAAGTGGGAATTGTACACCGCTACACAACAACAGGCGCTGACGTATTTCAGAACATATCTGCCGATTCGTACTGTTTTGTCGTTTTCAAAGACTTCCTGGCGAACTTGGTTAGCACAATCTCCCTCAAACTGAGATATTTACTGCAATTTCGCACCTTATGGTCATTACAGTAGATTAAAATGCTTAAGCAAGAATCTTTGTCACAACAGAACGGTGGTATGGAAAGAAGGCGGTATAAAAAAAAAAAAAAGTAAATGAAAGGGAGCCAACAGCACGTGGTGTTCCCAGGTGGTCACCCATCCAAGTACTAACCACGCCCGATGTTGCTTAACTTCGGTTATCGGACGAGAACCGGTGTACTCAACATGGTATGGCCGTTGGCGCCCATATAATGTAGGCGCATGGCAGAATTCGCATTCGGTTCTTATCCCAACACACACAAAATCATACTTTTCGGTCGAAAGCAGCCGCATTCTTTTTTATTGACAATTCGTCACGTTAGCGCGAACGCATTCCTGAGTTCCAAAACTTATGAGCCGGAAGGACGCGCTTCGTGTATTTTGTTGTTGTTGTGAGATTTATAAATTTATTTATTAACATTACACCGTTACAAGCTAACAACTTTACAACATAAAACACGAACAGAATTGCAATTGTAAGCACTTCCTTCCGCAATCCGACGTGCCAGCAGAGCGACTGCCGAATTAGCGGGCGCGCCGCCGTGTGTGTGAGACGCGCAGCTTCTCGTTGCACCTCCTGTCATCCGCTTGGCGCGTGCAGCCTTCGACACTCGCGGAAGACGCATCTTGTCCCTGGTGTCCAGCGCAGGAGGGCTGGCGCGCGGCCGACCGGCGTATGGCCTGTGCGGGGTGTGGCAGAGTGTTGTTGGAGGGCGCCACTGCTGGCGATGTGAGCTTCTTCGCCTCGCCTCGCCTCGCCTCGCCTCGCCTCAGACGAGGTGTTTGCGTAATTTGCAGTGCATTCGCACCATTCCTGTCCCTGTCCCCGTCCCGACTTGTCCCGACTTTGCTCGACTGCCGCTCGCTGCCGCTCGGGTCGTGGCCCATATAACAGCGCAAGCACAAGAAACGTCTGCAGGAGATGAGGAGACGAGACGAGACGACTAAAGAATAAATTTATAATTACATATCGAAGTGGGAATTGTACACCGCTACACAACAACAGGCGCTGACGTATTTCAGAACATATCTGCCGATTCGTACTGTTTTGTCGTTTTCAAAGACTTCCTGGCGAACTTGGTTAGCACAATCTCCCTCAAACTGAGATATTTACTGCAATTTCGCACCTTATGGTCATTACAGTAGATTAAAATGCTTAAGCAAGAATCTTTGTCACAACAGAACGGTGGTATGGAAAGAAGGCGGTATAAAAAAAAAAAAAAGTAAATGAAAGGGAGCCAACAGCACGTGGTGTTCCCAGGTGGTCACCCATCCAAGTACTAACCACGCCCGATGTTGCTTAACTTCGGTTATCGGACGAGAACCGGTGTACTCAACATGGTATGGCCGTTGGCGCCCATATAATGTAGGCGCATGGCAGAATTCGCATTCGGTTCTTATCCCAACACACACAAAATCATACTTTTCGGTCGAAAGCAGCCGCATTCTTTTTTATTGACAATTCGTCACGTTAGCGCGAACGCATTCCTGAGTTCCAAAACTTATGAGCCGGAAGGACGCGCTTCGTGTATTTTTGTTGTTGTTGTGAGATTTATAAATTTATTTATTAACATTACACCGTTACAAGCTAACAACTTTACAACATAAAACACGAACAGAATTGCAATTGTAAGCACTTCCTTCCGCAATCCGACGTGCCAGCAGAGCGACTGCCGAATTAGCGGGCGCGCCGCCGTGTGTGTGAGACGCGCAGCTTCTCGTTGCACCTCCTGTCATCCGCTTGGCGCGTGCAGCCTTCGACACTCGCGGAAGACGCATCTTGTCCCTGGTGTCCAGCGCAGGAGGGCTGGCGCGCGGCCGACCGGCGTATGGCCTGTGCGGGGTGTGGCAGAGTGTTGTTGGAGGGCGCCACTGCTGGCGATGTGAGCTTCTTCGCCTCGCCTCGCCTCGCCTCGCCTCGCCTCAGACGAGGTGTTTGCGTAATTTGCAGTGCATTCGCACCATTCCTGTCCCTGTCCCCGTCCCGACTTGTCCCGACTTTGCTCGACTGCCGCTCGCTGCCGCTCGGGTCGTGGCCCATATAACAGCGCAAGCACAAGAAACGTCTGCAGGAGATGAGGAGACGAGACGAGACGACTAAAGAATAAATTTATAATTACATATCGAAGTGGGAATTGTACACCGCTACACAACAACAGGCGCTGACGTATTTCAGAACATATCTGCCGATTCGTACTGTTTTGTCGTTTTCAAAGACTTCCTGGCGAACTTGGTTAGCACAATCTCCCTCAAACTGAGATATTTACTGCAATTTCGCACCTTATGGTCATTACAGTAGATTAAAATGCTTAAGCAAGAATCTTTGTCACAACAGAACGGTGGTATGGAAAGAAGGCGGTATAAAAAAAAAAAAAAGTAAATGAAAGGGAGCCAACAGCACGTGGTGTTCCCAGGTGGTCACCCATCCAAGTACTAACCACGCCCGATGTTGCTTAACTTCGGTTATCGGACGAGAACCGGTGTACTCAACATGGTATGGCCGTTGGCGCCCATATAATGTAGGCGCATGGCAGAATTCGCATTCGGTTCTTATCCCAACACACACAAAATCATACTTTTCGGTCGAAAGCAGCCGCATTCTTTTTTATTGACAATTCGTCACGTTAGCGCGAACGCATTCCTGAGTTCCAAAACTTATGAGCCGGAAGGACGCGCTTCGTGTATTTTTGTTGTTGTTGTGAGATTTATAAATTTATTTATTAACATTACACCGTTACAAGCTAACAACTTTACAACATAAAACACGAACAGAATTGCAATTGTAAGCACTTCCTTCCGCAATCCGACGTGCCAGCAGAGCGACTGCCGAATTAGCGGGCGCGCCGCCGTGTGTGTGAGACGCGCAGCTTCTCGTTGCACCTCCTGTCATCCGCTTGGCGCGTGCAGCCTTCGACACTCGCGGAAGACGCATCTTGTCCCTGGTGTCCAGCGCAGGAGGGCTGGCGCGCGGCCGACCGGCGTATGGCCTGTGCGGGGTGTGGCAGAGTGTTGTTGGAGGGCGCCACTGCTGGCGATGTGAGCTTCTTCGCCTCGCCTCGCCTCGCCTCGCCTCGCCTCAGACGAGGTGTTTGCGTAATTTGCAGTGCATTCGCACCATTCCTGTCCCTGTCCCCGTCCCGACTTGTCCCGACTTTGCTCGACTGCCGCTCGCTGCCGCTCGGGTCGTGGCCCATATAACAGCGCAAGCACAAGAAACGTCTGCAGGAGATGAGGAGACGAGACGAGACGACTAAAGAATAAATTTATAATTACATATCGAAGTGGGAATTGTACACCGCTACACAACAACAGGCGCTGACGTATTTCAGAACATATCTGCCGATTCGTACTGTTTTGTCGTTTTCAAAGACTTCCTGGCGAACTTGGTTAGCACAATCTCCCTCAAACTGAGATATTTACTGCAATTTCGCACCTTATGGTCATTACAGTAGATTAAAATGCTTAAGCAAGAATCTTTGTCACAACAGAACGGTGGTATGGAAAGAAGGCGGTATAAAAAAAAAAAAAAGTAAATGAAAGGGAGCCAACAGCACGTGGTGTTCCCAGGTGGTCACCCATCCAAGTACTAACCACGCCCGATGTTGCTTAACTTCGGTTATCGGACGAGAACCGGTGTACTCAACATGGTATGGCCGTTGGCGCCCATATAATGTAGGCGCATGGCAGAATTCGCATTCGGTTCTTATCCCAACACACACAAAATCATACTTTTCGGTCGAAAGCAGCCGCATTCTTTTTTATTGACAATTCGTCACGTTAGCGCGAACGCATTCCTGAGTTCCAAAACTTATGAGCCGGAAGGACGCGCTTCGTGTATTTTTGTTGTTGTTGTGAGATTTATAAATTTATTTATTAACATTACACCGTTACAAGCTAACAACTTTACAACATAAAACACGAACAGAATTGCAATTGTAAGCACTTCCTTCCGCAATCCGACGTGCCAGCAGAGCGACTGCCGAATTAGCGGGCGCGCCGCCGTGTGTGTGAGACGCGCAGCTTCTCGTTGCACCTCCTGTCATCCGCTTGGCGCGTGCAGCCTTCGACACTCGCGGAAGACGCATCTTGTCCCTGGTGTCCAGCGCAGGAGGGCTGGCGCGCGGCCGACCGGCGTATGGCCTGTGCGGGGTGTGTGGCAGAGTGTTGTTGGAGGGCGCCACTGCTGGCGATGTGAGCTTCTTCGCCTCGCCTCGCCTCGCCTCGCCTCAGACGAGGTGTTTGCGTAATTTGCAGTGCATTCGCACCATTCCTGTCCCTGTCCCCGTCCCGACTTGTCCCGACTTTGCTCGACTGCCGCTCGCTGCCGCTCGGGTCGTGGCCCATATAACAGCGCAAGCACAAGAAACGTCTGCAGGAGATGAGGAGACGAGACGAGACGACTAAAGAATAAATTTATAATTACATATCGAAGTGGGAATTGTACACCGCTACACAACAACAGGCGCTGACGTATTTCAGAACATATCTGCCGATTCGTACTGTTTTGTCGTTTTCAAAGACTTCCTGGCGAACTTGGTTAGCACAATCTCCCTCAAACTGAGATATTTACTGCAATTTCGCACCTTATGGTCATTACAGTAGATTAAAATGCTTAAGCAAGAATCTTTGTCACAACAGAACGGTGGTATGGAAAGAAGGCGGTATAAAAAAAAAAAAAAGTAAATGAAAGGGAGCCAACAGCACGTGGTGTTCCCAGGTGGTCACCCATCCAAGTACTAACCACGCCCGATGTTGCTTAACTTCGGTTATCGGACGAGAACCGGTGTACTCAACATGGTATGGCCGTTGGCGCCCATATAATGTAGGCGCATGGCAGAATTCGCATTCGGTTCTTATCCCAACACACACAAAATCATACTTTTCGGTCGAAAGCAGCCGCATTCTTTTTTATTGACAATTCGTCACGTTAGCGCGAACGCATTCCTGAGTTCCAAAACTTATGAGCCGGAAGGACGCGCTTCGTGTATTTTTGTTGTTGTTGTGAGATTTATAAATTTATTTATTAACATTACACCGTTACAAGCTAACAACTTTACAACATAAAACACGAACAGAATTGCAATTGTAAGCACTTCCTTCCGCAATCCGACGTGCCAGCAGAGCGACTGCCGAATTAGCGGGCGCGCCGCCGTGTGTGTGAGACGCGCAGCTTCTCGTTGCACCTCCTGTCATCCGCTTGGCGCGTGCAGCCTTCGACACTCGCGGAAGACGCATCTTGTCCCTGGTGTCCAGCGCAGGAGGGCTGGCGCGCGGCCGACCGGCGTATGGCCTGTGCGGGGTGTGGCAGAGTGTTGTTGGAGGGCGCCACTGCTGGCGATGTGAGCTTCTTCGCCTCGCCTCGCCTCGCCTCGCCTCGCCTCAGACGAGGTGTTTGCGTAATTTGCAGTGCATTCGCACCATTCCTGTCCCTGTCCCCGTCCCGACTTGTCCCGACTTTGCTCGACTGCCGCTCGCTGCCGCTCGGGTCGTGGCCCATATAACAGCGCAAGCACAAGAAACGTCTGCAGGAGATGAGGAGACGAGACGAGACGACTAAAGAATAAATTTATAATTACATATCGAAGTGGGAATTGTACACCGCTACACAACAACAGGCGCTGACGTATTTCAGAACATATCTGCCGATTCGTACTGTTTTGTCGTTTTCAAAGACTTCCTGGCGAACTTGGTTAGCACAATCTCCCTCAAACTGAGATATTTACTGCAATTTCGCACCTTATGGTCATTACAGTAGATTAAAATGCTTAAGCAAGAATCTTTGTCACAACAGAACGGTGGTATGGAAAGAAGGCGGTATAAAAAAAAAAAAAGTAAATGAAAGGGAGCCAACAGCACGTGGTGTTCCCAGGTGGTCACCCATCCAAGTACTAACCACGCCCGATGTTGCTTAACTTCGGTTATCGGACGAGAACCGGTGTACTCAACATGGTATGGCCGTTGGCGCCCATATAATGTAGGCGCATGGCAGAATTCGCATTCGGTTCTTATCCCAACACACACAAAATCATACTTTTCGGTCGAAAGCAGCCGCATTCTTTTTTATTGACAATTCGTCACGTTAGCGCGAACGCATTCCTGAGTTCCAAAACTTATGAGCCGGAAGGACGCGCTTCGTGTATTTTTTGTTGTTGTTGTGAGATTTATAAATTTATTTATTAACATTACACCGTTACAAGCTAACAACTTTACAACATAAAACACGAACAGAATTGCAATTGTAAGCACTTCCTTCCGCAATCCGACGTGCCAGCAGAGCGACTGCCGAATTAGCGGGCGCGCCGCCGTGTGTGTGAGACGCGCAGCTTCTCGTTGCACCTCCTGTCATCCGCTTGGCGCGTGCAGCCTTCGACACTCGCGGAAGACGCATCTTGTCCCTGGTGTCCAGCGCAGGAGGGCTGGCGCGCGGCCGACCGGCGTATGGCCTGTGCGGGGTGTGGCAGAGTGTTGTTGGAGGGCGCCACTGCTGGCGATGTGAGCTTCTTCGCCTCGCCTCGCCTCGCCTCGCCCTCGCCTCAGACGAGGTGTTTGCGTAATTTGCAGTGCATTCGCACCATTCCTGTCCCTGTCCCCGTCCCGACTTGTCCCCGACTTTGCTCGACTGCCGCTCGCTGCCGCTCGGGTCGTGGCCCATATAACAGCGCAAGCACAAGAAACGTCTGCAGGAGATGAGGAGACGAGACGAGACGACTAAAGAATAAATTTATAATTACATATCGAAGTGGGAATTGTACACCGCTACACAACAACAGGCGCTGACGTATTTCAGAACATATCTGCCGATTCGTACTGTTTTGTCGTTTTCAAAGACTTCCTGGCGAACTTGGTTAGCACAATCTCCCTCAAACTGAGATATTTACTGCAATTTCGCACCTTATGGTCATTACAGTAGATTAAAATGCTTAAGCAAGAATCTTTGTCACAACAGAACGGTGGTATGGAAAGAAGGCGGTATAAAAAAAAAAAAAAGTAAATGAAAGGGAGCCAACAGCACGTGGTGTTCCCAGGTGGTCACCCATCCAAGTACTAACCACGCCCGATGTTGCTTAACTTCGGTTATCGGACGAGAACCGGTTGTACTCAACATGGTATGGCCGTTGGCGCCCATATAATGTAGGCGCATGCAGAATTCGCATTCGGTTCTTATCCCAACACACACAAAAATCATACTTTTCGGTCGAAAGCAGCCGCATTCTTTTTTATTGACAAATTCGTCACGTTAGCGCGAACGCATTCCTGAGTTCCAAAACTTATGAGCCGGAAGGACGCGCTTCGTGTATTTTTGTTGTTGTTGTGAGATTTATAAATTTATTTATTAACATTACACCGTTACAAGCTAACAACTTTACAACATAAAACACGAACAGAATTGCAATTGTAAGCACTTCCTTCCGCAATCCGACGTGCCAGCAGAGCGACTGCCGAATTAGCGGGCGCGCCGCCGTGTGTGTGAGACGCGCAGCTTCTCGTTGCACCTCCTGTCATCCGCTTGGCGCGTGCAGCCTTCGACACTCGCGGAAGACGCATCTTGTCCCTGGTGTCCAGCGCAGGAGGGCTGGCGCGCGGCCGACCGGCGTATGGCCTGTGCGGGGTGTGGCAGAGTGTTGTTGGAGGGCGCCACTGCTGGCGATGTGAGCTTCTTCGCCTCGCCTCGCCTCGCCTCGCCTCAGACGAGGTGTTTGCGTAATTTGCAGTGCATTCGCACCATTCCTGTCCCTGTCCCCGTCCCGACTTGTCCCGACTTTGCTCGACTGCCGCTCGCTGCCGCTCGGTCGTGGCCCATATAACAGCGCAAGCACAAGAAACGTCTGCAGGAGATGAGGAGACGAGACGAGACGACTAAAGAATAAATTTATAATTACATATCGAAGTGGAATTGTACACCGCTACACAACAACAGGCGCTGACGTATTTCAGAACATATCTGCCGATTCGTACTGTTTTGTCGTTTTCAAAGACTTCCTGGCGAACTTGGTTAGCACAATCTCCCTCAAACTGAGATATTTACTGCAATTTCGCACCTTATGGTCATTACAGTAGATTAAAATGCTTAAGCAAGAATCTTTGTCCACAACAGAACGGTGGTATGGAAAGAAGGCGGTATAAAAAAAAAAAAAAGTAAATGAAAGGGAGCCAACAGCACGTGGTGTTCCCAGGTGGTCACCCATCCAAGTACTAACCACGCCCGATGTTGCTTAACTTCGGTTATCGGACGAGAACCGGTGTACTCAACATGGTATGGCCGTTGGCGCCCATATAATGTAGGCGCATGGCAGAATTCGCATTCGGTTCTTATCCAACACACACAAAATCATACTTTTCGGTCGAAAGCAGCCGCATTCTTTTTTATTGACAATTCGTCACGTTAGCGCGAACGCATTCCTGAGTTCCAAAACTTATGAGCCGGAAGGACGCGCTTCGTGTATTTTGTTGTTGTTGTGAGATTTATAAATTTATTTATTAACATTACACCGTTACAAGCTAACACTTTACAACATAAAACACGAACAGAATTGCAATTGTAAGCACTTCCTTCCGCAATCCCGACGTGCCAGCAGAGCGACTGCCGAATTAGCGGGCGCGCCGCCGTGTGTGTGAGACGCGCAGCTTCTCGTTGCACCTCCTGTCATCCGCTTGGCGCGTGCAGCCTTCGACACTCGCGGAAGACGCATCTTGTCCCTGGTGTCCAGCGCAGGAGGGCTGGCGCGCGGCCGACCGGCGTATGGCCTGTGCGGGGTGTGGCAGAGTGTTGTTGGAGGGCGCCACTGCTGGCGATGTGAGCTTCTTCGCCTCGCCTCGCCTCGCCTCGCCTCAGACGAGGTGTTTGCGTAATTTGCAGTGCATTCGCACCATTCCTGTCCCTGTCCCCGTCCCGACTTGTCCCGACTTTGCTCGACTGCCGCTCGCTGCCGCTCGGGTCGTGGCCCATATAACAGCGCAAGCACAAGAAACGTCTGCAGGAGATGAGGAGACGAGACGAGACGACTAAAGAATAAATTTATAATTACATATCGAAGTGGGAATTGTACACCGCTACACAACAACAGGCGCTGACGTATTTCAGAACATATCTGCCGATTCGTACTGTTTTGTCGTTTTCAAAGACTTCCTGGCGAACTTGGTTAGCACAATCTCCCTCAAACTGAGATATTTACTGCAATTTCGCACCTTATGGTCATTACAGTAGATTAAAATGCTTAAGCAAGAATCTTTGTCACAACAGAACGGTGGTATGGAAAGAAGGCGGTATAAAAAAAAAAAAAAGTAAATGAAAGGGAGCCAACAGCACGTGGTGTTCCCAGGTGGTCACCCATCCAAGTACTAACCACGCCCGATGTCGCTTAACTTCGGTTATCGGACGAGAACCGGTGTACTCAACATGGTATGGCCGTTGGCGCCCATATAATGTAGGCGCATGGCAGAATTCGCATTCGGTTCTTATCCCAACACACACAAAATCATACTTTTCGGTCGAAAGCAGCCGCATTCTTTTTTATTGACAATTCGTCACGTTAGCGCGAACGCATTCCTGAGTTCCAAAACTTATGAGCCGGAAGGACGCGCTTCGTGTATTTTTGTTGTTGTTGTGAGATTTATAAATTTATTTATTAACATTACACCGTTACAAGCTAACAACTTTACAACATAAAACACGAACAGAATTGCAATTGTAAGCACTTCCTTCCGCAATCCGACGTGCCAGCAGAGCGACTGCCGAATTAGCGGGCGCGCCGCCGTGTGTGTGAGACGCGCAGCTTCTCGTTGCACCTCCTGTCATCCGCTTGGCGCGTGCAGCCTTCGACACTCGCGGAAGACGCATCTTGTCCCTGGTGTCCAGCGCAGGAGGGCTGGCGCGCGGCCGACCGGCGTATGGCCTGTGCGGGCTGTGGCAGAGTGTTGTTGGAGGGCGCCACTGCTGGCGATGTGAGCTTCTTCGCCTCGCCTCGCCTCGCCTCGCCTCGCCTCAGACGAGGTGTTTGCGTAATTTGCAGTGCATTCGCACCATTCCTGTCCCTGTCCCCGTCCCGACTTGTCCCGACTTTGCTCGACTGCCGCTCGCTGCCGCTCGGGTCGTGGCCCATATAACAGCGCAAGCACAAGAAACGTCTGCAGGAGATGAGGAGACGAGACGAGACGACTAAAGAATAAATTTATAATTACATATCGAAGTGGGAATTGTACACCGCTACACAACAACAGGCGCTGACGTATTTCAGAACATATCTGCCGATTCGTACTGTTTTGTCGTTTTCAAAGACTTCCTGGCGAACTTGGTTAGCACAATCTCCTCAAACTGAGATATTTTACTGCAATTTCGCACCTTATGGTCATTACAGTAGATTAAAATGCTTAAGCAAGAATCTTTGTCACAACAGAACGGTGGTATGGAAAGAAGGCGGTATAAAAAAAAAAAAAAAAAGTAAATGAAAGGGAGCCAACAGCACGTGGTGTTCCCAGGTGGTCACCCCATCCAAGTACTAACCACGCCCGATGTTGCTTAACTTCGGTTATCGGACGAGAACCGGTGTACTCAACATGGTATGGCCGTTGGCGCCCATATAATGTAGGCGCAATGGCAGAATTCGCATTCGGTTCTTATCCCAACACACACAAAATCATACTTTTCGGTCGAAAGCAGCCGCATTCTTTTTTATTGACAATTCGTCACGTTAGCGCGAACGCATTCCTGAGTTCCAAAACTTATGAGCCGGAAGGACGCGCTTCGTGTATTTTTGTTGTTGTTGTGAGATTTATAAAACTTATGAGCCGGAAGGACGCGCTTCGTGTATTTGTTGTTGTTGTTGTGAGATTATAAATTTATTTATTAACATTACACCGTTACAAGCTAACAACTTTACAACATAAAACACGAACAGAATTGCAATTGTAAGCACTTCCTTCCGCAATCCGACGTGCCAGCAGAGCGACTGCCGAATTAGCGGGCGCGCCGCCGTGTGGTGTGAGACGCGCAGCTTCTCGTTGCACCTCCTGTCATCCGCTTGGGCGCGTGCAGCCTTCGACACTCGCGGAAGACGCATCTTGTCCCTGGTGTCCAGCGCAGGAGGGCTGGGCGCGCGGCCGACCGGCGTATGGCCTGTGCGGGGTGTGGCAGAGTGTTGTTGGAGGGCGCCACTGCTGGCGATGTGAGCTTCTTCGCCTCGCCTCGCCTCGCCTCGCCTCGCCTCAGACGAGGTGTTTGCGTAATTTGCAGTGCATTCGCACCATTCCTGTCCCTGTCCGCCCGTCCCGACTTGTCCCGACTTTGCTCGACTGCCGCTCGCTGCCGCTCGGGTCGTGGCCCATATAACAGCGCAAGCACAAGAAACGTCTGCAGGAGATGAGGAGACGAGACGAGACGACTAAAGAATAAATTTACTATAATTACATATCGAAGTGGGAATTGTACACCGCTACACAACAACAGGCGCTGACGTGATTTCAGAACATATCTGCCGATTCGTACTGTTTTGTCGTTGTCAAAGACTTCCTGGCGAACTTGGGTTAGCACAATCTCCCTCAAACTGAGATATTTACTGCAATTTCGCACCTTATGGTCATTACAGTAGATTAAAATGCTTAAGCAAGAATCTTTGTCACAACAGAACGGTGGTATGGAAAGACAGGCGGTATAAAAAAAAAAAAAAAGTAAATGAAAGGGAGCCAACAGCACGTGGGTGTTCCCAGGTGGTCACCCATCCAAGTACTAACCACGCCCGATGTTGCTTTAACTTCGGTTATCGGACGAGAACCGGTGTAACTCAACATGGTATGGCCGTTGGCGCCCATATAATGTAGGCGCATGGCAGAATTCGCATTCGGTTCTTATCCCAACACACACACAAAATCATACTTTTCGGTCGAAAGCAGCCGCATTCTTTTTTATTGACAATGTCGTCACGTGTAGCGCGAACGCATTCCTGAGTTCCAAAACTTATGAGCCGGAAGGACGCGCTTCGTGTATTTTTGTTGTTGTTGTGAGATTTATAAATTTATTTATTAACATTACACCCGTTACAAGCTAACAACTTTACAACAGTAAAACACGAACAGAATTGCAATTGTAAGCACTTCCTTCCGCAATCCGACGTGCCAGCAGAGCGACTGCCGAATTAGCGGGCGCGCCGCCGTGTGTGTGAGACGCGCAGCTTCTCGTTGCACCTCCTGTCATCCGCTTGGCGCGTGCAGCCTTCGACACTCGCGGAAGACGCATCTTGTCCCTGGTGGTCCAGCGCAGGAGGGCTGGCGCGCGGCCGACGGCGTATGGCCTGTGCGGGGTGTGGCAGAGTGTTGTTGGAGGGCGCCACTGCTGGCGATGTGAGCTTCTTCGCCTCGCCTCGCCTCGCCTCGCCTCAGACGAGGTGTTTTGCGTAATTTGCAGTGCATTCGCACCATTCCTGTCCCTGTCCCCGTCCCGACTTGTCCCGACTTTGCTCGACTGCCGCTCGCTGCCGCTCGGGTCGTGGCCCATATAACAGCGCAAGCACAAGAAACGTCTGCAGGAGATGAGGAGACGAGACGAGACGACTAAAGAATAAATTTATAATTACATATCGAAGTGGGAATTGTACACCGCTACACAACAACAGGCGCTGACGTATTTCAGAACATATCTGCCGATTCGTACTGTTTTGTCGTTTTCAAAGACTTCCTGGCGAACTTGGTTAGCACAATCTCCCTCAAACTGAGATGATTTACTGCAATTTCGCACCTTATGGTCATTACAGTAGATTAAAATGCTTAAGCAAGAATCTTTGTCACAACAGAACGGTGGTATGGAAAGAAGGCGGTATAAAAAAAAAAAAAAAGTAAATGAAAGGGAGCCAACAGCACGTGGTGTTCCCAGGTGGTCACCCATCCAAGTACTAACCACGCCCGATGTTGCTTAACTTCGGTTATCGGACGAGAACCGGTGTACTCAACATGGTATGGCCGTTGGCGCCCATATAATGTAGGCGCATGGCAGAATTCGCATTCGGTTCTTATCCCAACACACACAAAATCATACTTTTCGGTCGAAAGCAGCCGCATTCTTTTTTATTGACAATTCGTCACGTTAGCGCGAACGCATTCCTGAGTTCCAAAACTTATGAGCCGGAAGGACGCGCTTCGTGTATTTTTGTTGTTGTTGTGAGATTTTATAAACTTATTTATTAACATTACACCGTTACAAGCTGAACAACTTTACAACATAAAACACGAACAGAATTGCAATTGTAAGCACTTCCTTCCGCAATCCGACGTGCCAGCAGAGCGACTGCCGAATTAGCGGGGCGCGCCGCCGTGTGTGTGGAGACGCGCAGCTTCTCGTTGCACCTCCTGTCATCCGCTTGGCGCGTGCAGCCTTCGACACTCGCGGAAGACGCATCTTGTCCCTGGTGTCCAGCGCAGGAGGGCTGGCGCGCGCCGACCGGCGTATGGCCTGTGCGGGGTGTGGCAGAGTGTTGTTGTGGAGGGCGCCACTGCTGGCGATGTGAGCTTCTTCGCCTCGCCTCGCCTCGCCTCGCCTCAGACGAGGTGTTTGGCGTAATTTGCAGTGCATTCGCACCATTCCTGTCCCTGTCCCCGTCCCGACTTGTCCCGACTTTGCTCGACCTGCCGCTCGCTGCCGCTCGGGGTCGTGGCCCATATAACAGCGCAAGCACAAGAAACGTCTGCAGGAGATGAGGAGACGAGACGAGACGACTAAAGAATAAATTTATAATTACATATCGACGTGGGAATTGTACACCGCTACACAACAACAGGCGCTGACGGTATTCAGAAACATATCTGCCGATTCGTACTGTTTTGTCGTTTTCAAAGACTTCCTGGCGAACTTGGTTAGCACAATCTCCCTCAAACTGATATATTTACTGCAATTTCGCACCTTATGGTCATTACAGTAGATTAAAATGCTTAAGCAAGAATCTTTGTCACAACAGAACGGTGGTATGGAAAGAAGGCGGTATAAAAAAAAAAAAAAAGTAAATGAAAGGGAGCCAACAGCACGTGGTGTTCCCAGGTGGTCACCCATCCAAGTACTAACCACGCCCGATGTTGCTTAACTTCGGTTATCGGGCGAGAACCGGTGTACGTCAACATGGGTATGGCCGTTGGCGCCCATATAATGTAGGCGCATGGCAGAATTCGCATTCGGTTCTTATCCCAACACACACAAAATCATACTTTTCGGTCGAAAGCAGCCGCATTCTTTTGTTATTGACAATTCGTCACGTTAGCGCGAACGCATTCCTGAGTGTCCAAAACTTATGAGCCGGAAGGACGCGCTTCGTGTATTTTTGTTGTTGTGTTGTGAGATTTATAAATTTATTTATTAACATTACACCGTTACAAGCTAACAACTTTACAACCATAAAACACGAACAGAATTGCAATTGTAAGCACTTCCTTCCGCAATCCGACGTGCCAGCAGAGCGACTGCCGAATTAGCGGGCGCGCCGCCGTGTGTGTGAGACGCGCAGCTTGCTCGTTGCACCTCCTGTCATCCGCTTGGCGCGTGCAGCCTTCGACACTCGCGGAAGACGCATCTTGTCCCTGGTGTCCAGCGCAGGAGGGCTGGCGCGCGGCCGACCGGCGTATGGCGCTGTGCGGGGTGTGGCAGAGTGTTGTTGGAGGGCGCCACTGCTGGCGATGTGAGCTTCTTCGCCTCGCCTCGCTCGCCTCGCCTCAGACGAGGTGTTTGCGTAATTTGCAGTGCATTCGCACCATTCCTGTCCCTGTCCCCGTCCCGACTTGTCCCGACTTTGCTCGACTGCCGCTCGCTGCCGCTCGGGTCGTGGCCCATATAACAGCGCAAGCACAAGAAACGTCTGCAGGAGATGAGGAGACGAGACGAGACCGACTAAAGAATAAATTTATAATTACATATCGAAGTGGGAATTGTACACCGCTACACAACAACAGGCGCTGACGTATTTCAGACACATATCTGCCGATTCGTACTGTTTTGTCGTTTTCAAAGACTTCCCTGGCGAACTTGGTGTAGCACAATCTCCCTCAAACTGAGACTATTTACTGCAATTTCGCACCTTATGGTCATTACAGTAGATTAAAATGCTTAAGCAAGAATCTTTGTCACAACAGAACGGTGGTATGGAAAGAAGGCGGTATAAAAAAAAAAAAAAAGTAAATGAAAGGGAGCCAACAGCACGTGGTGTTCCCAGGTGGTCACCCATCCAAGTACTAACCACGCCCGATGTTGGCTTAACTTCGGTTATCGGACGAGAACCGGTGTACTCAACATGGTATGGCCGTTGGCGCCCATATAAGTGTAGGCGCATGGCAGAATTCGCATTCGGGTTCTTATCCCAACACACACAAAATCATACTTTTCGGTCGAAAGCAGCCGCATTCTTTTTTATTGACAATTCGTCACGTTAGCGCGAACGCATTCCTGAGTTCCAAAACTTATGAGCCGGAAGGACGCGCTTCGTGTATTTTTGTTGTTGTTGTGAGATTTATAACATTTATTTATTAACATTACACTACAACATAAAACACGAACAGAATTGCAATTGTAAGCACTTCCTTCCGCAATCCGACGTGCCAGCAGAGCGACTGCCGAATTAGCGGGCGCGCCGCCGTGTGTGTGAGACGCGCAGCTTCTCGTTGCACCTCCTGTCATCCGCTTGGCGCGTGCAGCCTTCGACACTCGCGGAAGACGCATCTTGTCCCTGGTGTCCAGCGCAGGAGGGCTGGCGCGCGGCCGACCGGCGTATGGCCTGTGCGGGGTGTGGCAGAGTGTTGTTGGAGGGCGCCACTGCTGGCGATGTGAGCTTCTTCGCCTCGCCTCGCCTTGCCTCGCCTCAGACGAGGTGTTTGCGTAATTTGCAGTGCATTCGCACCATTCCTGTCCCTGTCCCCGTCCCGACTTGTCCCGACTTTGCTCGACTGCCGCTCGCTGCCGCTCGGGTCGTGGCCCATATAACAGCGCAAGCACAAGAAACGTCTGCAGGAGATGAGGAGACGAGACGAGACGACTAAAGAATAAATTTATAATTACATATCGAAGTGGGAATTGTACACCGCTACACAACAACAGGCGCTGACGTATTTCAGAACATATCTGCCGATTCGTACTGTTTTGTCGTTTTCAAAGACTTCCTGGCGAACTTGGTTAGCACAATCTCCCTCAAACTGAGATATTTACTGCAATTTCGCACCTTATGGTCATTACAGTAGATTAAAATGCTTAAGCAAGAATCTTTGTCACAACAGAACGGTGGTATGGAAAGAAGGCGGTATAAAAAAAAAAAAAAGTAAATGAAAGGGAGCCAACAGCACGTGGTGTTCCCAGGTGGTCACCCATCCAAGTACTAACCACGCCCGATGTTGCTTAACTTCGGTTATCGGACGAGAACCGGTGTACTCAACATGGTATGGCCGTTGGCGCCCATATAATGTAGGCGCATGGCAGAATTCGCATTCGGTTCTTATCCCAACACACACAAAATCATACTTTTCGGTCGAAAGCAGCCGCATTCTTTTTTATTGACAATTCGTCACGTTAGCGCGAACGCATTCCTGAGTTCCAAAACTTATGAGCCGGAAGGACGCGCTTCGTGTATTTTTGTTGTTGTTGTGAGATTTATAAATTTATTTATTAACATTACACCGTTACAAGCTAACAACTTTACAACATAAAACACGAACAGAATTGCAATTGTAAGCACTTCCTTCCGCAATCCGACGTGCCAGCAGAGCGACTGCCGAATTAGCGGGCGCGCCGCCGTGTGTGTGAGACGCGCAGCTTCTCGTTGCACCTCCTGTCATCCGCTTGGCGCGTGCAGCCTTCGACACTCGCGGAAGACGCATCTTGTCCCTGGTGTCCAGCGCAGGAGGGCTGGCGCGCGGCCGACCGGCGTATGGCCTGTGCGGGGTGTGGCAGAGTGTTGTTGGAGGGCGCCACTGCTGGCGATGTGAGCTTCTTCGCCTCGCCTCGCCTCGCCTCGCCTCAGACGAGGTGTTTGCGTAATTTGCAGTGCATTCGCACCATTCCTGTCCCTGTCCCCGTCCCGACTTGTCCCGACTTTGCTCGACTGCCGCTCGCTGCCGCTCGGGTCGTGGCCCATATAACAGCGCAAGCACAAGAAACGTCTGCAGGAGATGAGGAGACGAGACGAGACGACTAAAGAATAAATTTATAATTACATATCGAAGTGGGAATTGTACACCGCTACACAACAACAGGCGCTGACGTATTTCAGAACATATCTGCCGATTCGTACTGTTTTGTCGTTTTCAAAGACTTCCTGGCGAACTTGGTTAGCACAATCTCCCTCAAACTGAGATATTTACTGCAATTTCGCACCTTATGGTCATTACAGTAGATTAAAATGCTTAAGCAAGAATCTTTGTCACAACAGAACGGTGGTATGGAAAGAAGGCGGTATAAAAAAAAAAAAAAGTAAATGAAAGGGAGCCAACAGCACGTGGTGTTCCCAGGTGGTCACCCATCCAAGTACTAACCACGCCCGATGTTGCTTAACTTCGGTTATCGGGCGAGAACCGGTGTACTCAACATGGTATGGCCGTTGGCGCCCATATAATGTAGGCGCATGGCAGAATTCGCATTCGGTTCTTATCCCAACACACACAAAATCATACTTTTCGGTCGAAAGCAGCCGCATTCTTTTTTATTGACAATTCGTCACGTTAGCGCGAACGCATTCCTGAGTTCCAAAACTTATGAGCCGGAAGGACGCGCTTCGTGTATTTTTGTTGTTGTTGTGAGATTTATAAATTTATTTATTAACATTACACCGTTACAAGCTAACAACTTTACAACATAAAACACGAACAGAATTGCAATTGTAAGCACTTCCTTCCGCAATCCGACGTGCCAGCAGAGCGACTGCCGAATTAGCGGGCGCGCCGCCGTGTGTGTGAGACGCGCAGCTTCTCGTTGCACCTCCTGTCATCCGCTTGGCGCGTGCAGCCTTCGACACTCGCGGAAGACGCATCTTGTCCCTGGTGTCCAGCGCAGGAGGGCTGGCGCGCGGCCGACCGGCGTATGGCCTGTGCGGGGTGTGGCAGAGTGTTGTTGGAGGGCGCCACTGCTGGCGATGTGAGCTTCTTCGCCTCGCCTCGCCTCGCCTCGCCTCGCCTCAGACGAGGTGTTTGCGTAATTTGCAGTGCATTCGCACCATTCCTGTCCCTGTCCCCGTCCCGACTTGTCCCGACTTTGCTCGACTGCCGCTCGCTGCCGCTCGGGTCGTGGCCCATATAACAGCGCAAGCACAAGAAACGTCTGCAGGAGATGAGGAGACGAGACGAGACGACTAAAGAATAAATTTATAATTACATATCGAAGTGGGAATTGTACACCGCTACACAACAACAGGCGCTGACGTATTTCAGAACATATCTGCCGATTCGTACTGTTTTGTCGTTTTCAAAGACTTCCTGGCGAACTTGGTTAGCACAATCTCCCTCAAACTGAGATATTTACTGCAATTTCGCACCTTATGGTCATTACAGTAGATTAAAATGCTTAAGCAAGAATCTTTGTCACAACAGAACGGTGGTATGGAAAGAAGGCGGTATAAAAAAAAAAAAAAGTAAATGAAAGGGAGCCAACAGCACGTGGTGTTCCCAGGTGGTCACCCATCCAAGTACTAACCACGCCCGATGTTGCTTAACTTCGGTTATCGGACGAGAACCGGTGTACTCAACATGGTATGGCCGTTGGCGCCCATATAATGTAGGCGCATGGCAGAATTCGCATTCGGTTCTTATCCCAACACACACAAAATCATACTTTTCGGTCGAAAGCAGCCGCATTCTTTTTTATTGACAATTCGTCACGTTAGCGCGAACGCATTCCTGAGTTCCAAAACTTATGAGCCGGAAGGACGCGCTTCGTGTATTTTTGTTGTTGTTGTGAGATTTATAAATTTATTTATTAACATTACACCGTTACAAGCTAACAACTTTACAACATAAAACACGAACAGAATTGCAATTGTAAGCACTTCCTTCCGCAATCCGACGTGCCAGCAGAGCGACTGCCGAATTAGCGGGCGCGCCGCCGTGTGTGTGAGACGCGCAGCTTCTCGTTGCACCTCCTGTCATCCGCTTGGCGCGTGCAGCCTTCGACACTCGCGGAAGACGCATCTTGTCCCTGGTGTCCAGCGCAGGAGGGCTGGCGCGCGGCCGACCGGCGTATGGCCTGTGCGGGGTGTGGCAGAGTGTTGTTGGAGGGCGCCACTGCTGGCGATGTGAGCTTCTTCGCCTCGCCTCGCCTCGCCTCGCCTCAGACGAGGTGTTTGCGTAATTTGCAGTGCATTCGCACCATTCCTGTCCCTGTCCCCGTCCCGACTTGTCCCGACTTTGCTCGACTGCCGCTCGCTGCCGCTCGGGTCGTGGCCCATATAACAGCGCAAGCACAAGAAACGTCTGCAGGAGATGAGGAGACGAGACGAGACGACTAAAGAATAAATTTATAATTACATATCGAAGTGGGAATTGTACACCGCTACACAACAACAGGCGCTGACGTATTTCAGAACATATCTGCCGATTCGTACTGTTTTGTCGTTTTCAAAGACTTCCTGGCGAACTTGGTTAGCACAATCTCCCTCAAACTGAGATATTTACTGCAATTTCGCACCTTATGGTCATTACAGTAGATTAAAATGCTTAAGCAAGAATCTTTGTCACAACAGAACGGTGGTATGGAAAGAAGGCGGTATAAAAAAAAAAAAAAGTAAATGAAAGGGAGCCAACAGCACGTGGTGTTCCCAGGTGGTCACCCATCCAAGTACTAACCACGCCCGATGTTGCTTAACTTCGGTTATCGGGCGAGAACCGGTGTACTCAACATGGTATGGCCGTTGGCGCCCATATAATGTAGGCGCATGGCAGAATTCGCATTCGGTTCTTATCCCAACACACACAAAATCATACTTTTCGGTCGAAAGCAGCCGCATTCTTTTTTATTGACAATTCGTCACGTTAGCGCGAACGCATTCCTGAGTTCCAAAACTTATGAGCCGGAAGGACGCGCTTCGTGTATTTTTGTTGTTGTTGTGAGATTTATAAATTTATTTATTAACATTACACCGTTACAAGCTAACAACTTTACAACATAAAACACGAACAGAATTGCAATTGTAAGCACTTCCTTCCGCAATCCGACGTGCCAGCAGAGCGACTGCCGAATTAGCGGGCGCGCCGCCGTGTGTGTGAGACGCGCAGCTTCTCGTTGCACCTCCTGTCATCCGCTTGGCGCGTGCAGCCTTCGACACTCGCGGAAGACGCATCTTGTCCCTGGTGTCCAGCGCAGGAGGGCTGGCGCGCGGCCGACCGGCGTATGGCCTGTGCGGGGTGTGGCAGAGTGTTGTTGGAGGGCGCCACTGCTGGCGATGTGAGCTTCTTCGCCTCGCCTCGCCTCGCCTCGCCTCGCCTCAGACGAGGTGTTTGCGTAATTTGCAGTGCATTCGCACCATTCCTGTCCCTGTCCCCGTCCCGACTTGTCCCGACTTTGCTCGACTGCCGCTCGCTGCCGCTCGGGTCGTGGCCCATATAACAGCGCAAGCACAAGAAACGTCTGCAGGAGATGAGGAGACGAGACGAGACGACTAAAGAATAAATTTATAATTACATATCGAAGTGGGAATTGTACACCGCTACACAACAACAGGCGCTGACGTATTTCAGAACATATCTGCCGATTCGTACTGTTTTGTCGTTTTCAAAGACTTCCTGGCGAACTTGGTTAGCACAATCTCCCTCAAACTGAGATATTTACTGCAATTTCGCACCTTATGGTCATTACAGTAGATTAAAATGCTTAAGCAAGAATCTTTGTCACAACAGAACGGTGGTATGGAAAGAAGGCGGTATAAAAAAAAAAAAAAGTAAATGAAAGGGAGCCAACAGCACGTGGTGTTCCCAGGTGGTCACCCATCCAAGTACTAACCACGCCCGATGTTGCTTAACTTCGGTTATCGGACGAGAACCGGTGTACTCAACATGGTATGGCCGTTGGCGCCCATATAATGTAGGCGCATGGCAGAATTCGCATTCGGTTCTTATCCCAACACACACAAAATCATACTTTTCGGTCGAAAGCAGCCGCATTCTTTTTTATTGACAATTCGTCACGTTAGCGCGAACGCATTCCTGAGTTCCAAAACTTATGAGCCGGAAGGACGCGCTTCGTGTATTTTTGTTGTTGTTGTGAGATTTATAAATTTATTTATTAACATTACACCGTTACAAGCTAACAACTTTACAACATAAAACACGAACAGAATTGCAATTGTAAGCACTTCCTTCCGCAATCCGACGTGCCAGCAGAGCGACTGCCGAATTAGCGGGCGCGCCGCCGTGTGTGTGAGACGCGCAGCTTCTCGTTGCACCTCCTGTCATCCGCTTGGCGCGTGCAGCCTTCGACACTCGCGGAAGACGCATCTTGTCCCTGGTGTCCAGCGCAGGAGGGCTGGCGCGCGGCCGACCGGCGTATGGCCTGTGCGGGGTGTGGCAGAGTGTTGTTGGAGGGCGCCACTGCTGGCGATGTGAGCTTCTTCGCCTCGCCTCGCCTCGCCTCGCCTCAGACGAGGTGTTTGCGTAATTTGCAGTGCATTCGCACCATTCCTGTCCCTGTCCCCGTCCCGACTTGTCCCGACTTTGCTCGACTGCCGCTCGCTGCCGCTCGGGTCGTGGCCCATATAACAGCGCAAGCACAAGAAACGTCTGCAGGAGATGAGGAGACGAGACGAGACGACTAAAGAATAAATTTATAATTACATATCGAAGTGGGAATTGTACACCGCTACACAACAACAGGCGCTGACGTATTTCAGAACATATCTGCCGATTCGTACTGTTTTGTCGTTTTCAAAGACTTCCTGGCGAACTTGGTTAGCACAATCTCCCTCAAACTGAGATATTTACTGCAATTTCGCACCTTATGGTCATTACAGTAGATTAAAATGCTTAAGCAAGAATCTTTGTCACAACAGAACGGTGGTATGGAAAGAAGGCGGTATAAAAAAAAAAAAAAGTAAATGAAAGGGAGCCAACAGCACGTGGTGTTCCCAGGTGGTCACCCATCCAAGTACTAACCACGCCCGATGTTGCTTAACTTCGGTTATCGGGCGAGAACCGGTGTACTCAACATGGTATGGCCGTTGGCGCCCATATAATGTAGGCGCATGGCAGAATTCGCATTCGGTTCTTATCCCAACACACACAAAATCATACTTTTCGGTCGAAAGCAGCCGCATTCTTTTTTATTGACAATTCGTCACGTTAGCGCGAACGCATTCCTGAGTTCCAAAACTTATGAGCCGGAAGGACGCGCTTCGTGTATTTTTGTTGTTGTTGTGAGATTTATAAATTTATTTATTAACATTACACCGTTACAAGCTAACAACTTTACAACATAAAACACGAACAGAATTGCAATTGTAAGCACTTCCTTCCGCAATCCGACGTGCCAGCAGAGCGACTGCCGAATTAGCGGGCGCGCCGCCGTGTGTGTGAGACGCGCAGCTTCTCGTTGCACCTCCTGTCATCCGCTTGGCGCGTGCAGCCTTCGACACTCGCGGAAGACGCATCTTGTCCCTGGTGTCCAGCGCAGGAGGGCTGGCGCGCGGCCGACCGGCGTATGGCCTGTGCGGGGTGTGGCAGAGTGTTGTTGGAGGGCGCCACTGCTGGCGATGTGAGCTTCTTCGCCTCGCCTCGCCTCGCCTCGCCTCAGACGAGGTGTTTGCGTAATTTGCAGTGCATTCGCACCATTCCTGTCCCTGTCCCCGTCCCGACTTGTCCCGACTTTGCTCGACTGCCGCTCGCTGCCGCTCGGGTCGTGGCCCATATAACAGCGCAAGCACAAGAAACGTCTGCAGGAGATGAGGAGACGAGACGAGACGACTAAAGAATAAATTTATAATTACATATCGAAGTGGGAATTGTACACCGCTACACAACAACAGGCGCTGACGTATTTCAGAACATATCTGCCGATTCGTACTGTTTTGTCGTTTTCAAAGACTTCCTGGCGAACTTGGTTAGCACAATCTCCCTCAAACTGAGATATTTACTGCAATTTCGCACCTTATGGTCATTACAGTAGATTAAAATGCTTAAGCAAGAATCTTTGTCACAACAGAACGGTGGTATGGAAAGAAGGCGGTATAAAAAAAAAAAAAAGTAAATGAAAGGGAGCCAACAGCACGTGGTGTTCCCAGGTGGTCACCCATCCAAGTACTAACCACGCCCGATGTTGCTTAACTTCGGTTATCGGACGAGAACCGGTGTACTCAACATGGTATGGCCGTTGGCGCCCATATAATGTAGGCGCATGGCAGAATTCGCATTCGGTTCTTATCCCAACACACACAAAATCATACTTTTCGGTCGAAAGCAGCCGCATTCTTTTTTATTGACAATTCGTCACGTTAGCGCGAACGCATTCCTGAGTTCCAAAACTTATGAGCCGGAAGGACGCGCTTCGTGTATTTTTGTTGTTGTTGTGAGATTTATAAATTTATTTATTAACATTACACCGTTACAAGCTAACAACTTTACAACATAAAACACGAACAGAATTGCAATTGTAAGCACTTCCTTCCGCAATCCGACGTGCCAGCAGAGCGACTGCCGAATTAGCGGGCGCGCCGCCGTGTGTGTGAGACGCGCAGCTTCTCGTTGCACCTCCTGTCATCCGCTTGGCGCGTGCAGCCTTCGACACTCGCGGAAGACGCATCTTGTCCCTGGTGTCCAGCGCAGGAGGGCTGGCGCGCGGCCGACCGGCGTATGGCCTGTGCGGGGTGTGGCAGAGTGTTGTTGGAGGGCGCCACTGCTGGCGATGTGAGCTTCTTCGCCTCGCCTCGCCTCGCCTCGCCTCAGACGAGGTGTTTGCGTAATTTGCAGTGCATTCGCACCATTCCTGTCCCTGTCCCCGTCCCGACTTGTCCCGACTTTGCTCGACTGCCGCTCGCTGCCGCTCGGGTCGTGGCCCATATAACAGCGCAAGCACAAGAAACGTCTGCAGGAGATGAGGAGACGAGACGAGACGACTAAAGAATAAATTTATAATTACATATCGAAGTGGGAATTGTACACCGCTACACAACAACAGGCGCTGACGTATTTCAGAACATATCTGCCGATTCGTACTGTTTTGTCGTTTTCAAAGACTTCCTGGCGAACTTGGTTAGCACAATCTCCCTCAAACTGAGATATTTACTGCAATTTCGCACCTTATGGTCATTACAGTAGATTAAAATGCTTAAGCAAGAATCTTTGTCACAACAGAACGGTGGTATGGAAAGAAGGCGGTATAAAAAAAAAAAAAAGTAAATGAAAGGGAGCCAACAGCACGTGGTGTTCCCAGGTGGTCACCCATCCAAGTACTAACCACGCCCGATGTTGCTTAACTTCGGTTATCGGGCGAGAACCGGTGTACTCAACATGGTATGGCCGTTGGCGCCCATATAATGTAGGCGCATGGCAGAATTCGCATTCGGTTCTTATCCCAACACACACAAAATCATACTTTTCGGTCGAAAGCAGCCGCATTCTTTTTTATTGACAATTCGTCACGTTAGCGCGAACGCATTCCTGAGTTCCAAAACTTATGAGCCGGAAGGACGCGCTTCGTGTATTTTTGTTGTTGTTGTGAGATTTATAAATTTATTTATTAACATTACACCGTTACAAGCTAACAACTTTACAACATAAAACACGAACAGAATTGCAATTGTAAGCACTTCCTTCCGCAATCCGACGTGCCAGCAGAGCGACTGCCGAATTAGCGGGCGCGCCGCCGTGTGTGTGAGACGCGCAGCTTCTCGTTGCACCTCCTGTCATCCGCTTGGCGCGTGCAGCCTTCGACACTCGCGGAAGACGCATCTTGTCCCTGGTGTCCAGCGCAGGAGGGCTGGCGCGCGGCCGACCGGCGTATGGCCTGTGCGGGGTGTGGCAGAGTGTTGTTGGAGGGCGCCACTGCTGGCGATGTGAGCTTCTTCGCCTCGCCTCGCCTCGCCTCGCCTCAGACGAGGTGTTTGCGTAATTTGCAGTGCATTCGCACCATTCCTGTCCCTGTCCCCGTCCCGACTTGTCCCGACTTTGCTCGACTGCCGCTCGCTGCCGCTCGGGTCGTGGCCCATATAACAGCGCAAGCACAAGAAACGTCTGCAGGAGATGAGGAGACGAGACGAGACGACTAAAGAATAAATTTATAATTACATATCGAAGTGGGAATTGTACACCGCTACACAACAACAGGCGCTGACGTATTTCAGAACATATCTGCCGATTCGTACTGTTTTGTCGTTTTCAAAGACTTCCTGGCGAACTTGGTTAGCACAATCTCCCTCAAACTGAGATATTTACTGCAATTTCGCACCTTATGGTCATTACAGTAGATTAAAATGCTTAAGCAAGAATCTTTGTCACAACAGAACGGTGGTATGGAAAGAAGGCGGTATAAAAAAAAAAAAAAGTAAATGAAAGGGAGCCAACAGCACGTGGTGTTCCCAGGTGGTCACCCATCCAAGTACTAACCACGCCCGATGTTGCTTAACTTCGGTTATCGGACGAGAACCGGTGTACTCAACATGGTATGGCCGTTGGCGCCCATATAATGTAGGCGCATGGCAGAATTCGCATTCGGTTCTTATCCCAACACACACAAAATCATACTTTTCGGTCGAAAGCAGCCGCATTCTTTTTTATTGACAATTCGTCACGTTAGCGCGAACGCATTCCTGAGTTCCAAAACTTATGAGCCGGAAGGACGCGCTTCGTGTATTTTTGTTGTTGTTGTGAGATTTATAAATTTATTTATTAACATTACACCGTTACAAGCTAACAACTTTACAACATAAAACACGAACAGAATTGCAATTGTAAGCACTTCCTTCCGCAATCCGACGTGCCAGCAGAGCGACTGCCGAATTAGCGGGCGCGCCGCCGTGTGTGTGAGACGCGCAGCTTCTCGTTGCACCTCCTGTCATCCGCTTGGCGCGTGCAGCCTTCGACACTCGCGGAAGACGCATCTTGTCCCTGGTGTCCAGCGCAGGAGGGCTGGCGCGCGGCCGACCGGCGTATGGCCTGTGCGGGGTGTGGCAGAGTGTTGTTGGAGGGCGCCACTGCTGGCGATGTGAGCTTCTTCGCCTCGCCTCGCCTCGCCTCGCCTCGCCTCAGACGAGGTGTTTGCGTAATTTGCAGTGCATTCGCACCATTCCTGTCCCTGTCCCCGTCCCGACTTGTCCCGACTTTGCTCGACTGCCGCTCGCTGCCGCTCGGGTCGTGGCCCATATAACAGCGCAAGCACAAGAAACGTCTGCAGGAGATGAGGAGACGAGACGAGACGACTAAAGAATAAATTTATAATTACATATCGAAGTGGGAATTGTACACCGCTACACAACAACAGGCGCTGACGTATTTCAGAACATATCTGCCGATTCGTACTGTTTTGTCGTTTTCAAAGACTTCCTGGCGAACTTGGTTAGCACAATCTCCCTCAAACTGAGATATTTACTGCAATTTCGCACCTTATGGTCATTACAGTAGATTAAAATGCTTAAGCAAGAATCTTTGTCACAACAGAACGGTGGTATGGAAAGAAGGCGGTATAAAAAAAAAAAAAAGTAAATGAAAGGGAGCCAACAGCACGTGGTGTTCCCAGGTGGTCACCCATCCAAGTACTAACCACGCCCGATGTTGCTTAACTTCGGTTATCGGGCGAGAACCGGTGTACTCAACATGGTATGGCCGTTGGCGCCCATATAATGTAGGCGCATGGCAGAATTCGCATTCGGTTCTTATCCCAACACACACAAAATCATACTTTTCGGTCGAAAGCAGCCGCATTCTTTTTTATTGACAATTCGTCACGTTAGCGCGAACGCATTCCTGAGTTCCAAAACTTATGAGCCGGAAGGACGCGCTTCGTGTATTTTTGTTGTTGTTGTGAGATTTATAAATTTATTTATTAACATTACACCGTTACAAGCTAACAACTTTACAACATAAAACACGAACAGAATTGCAATTGTAAGCACTTCCTTCCGCAATCCGACGTGCCAGCAGAGCGACTGCCGAATTAGCGGGCGCGCCGCCGTGTGTGTGAGACGCGCAGCTTCTCGTTGCACCTCCTGTCATCCGCTTGGCGCGTGCAGCCTTCGACACTCGCGGAAGACGCATCTTGTCCCTGGTGTCCAGCGCAGGAGGGCTGGCGCGCGGCCGACCGGCGTATGGCCTGTGCGGGGTGTGGCAGAGTGTTGTTGGAGGGCGCCACTGCTGGCGATGTGAGCTTCTTCGCCTCGCCTCGCCTCGCCTCGCCTCAGACGAGGTGTTTGCGTAATTTGCAGTGCATTCGCACCATTCCTGTCCCTGTCCCCGTCCCGACTTGTCCCGACTTTGCTCGACTGCCGCTCGCTGCCGCTCGGGTCGTGGCCCATATAACAGCGCAAGCACAAGAAACGTCTGCAGGAGATGAGGAGACGAGACGAGACGACTAAAGAATAAATTTATAATTACATATCGAAGTGGGAATTGTACACCGCTACACAACAACAGGCGCTGACGTATTTCAGAACATATCTGCCGATTCGTACTGTTTTGTCGTTTTCAAAGACTTCCTGGCGAACTTGGTTAGCACAATCTCCCTCAAACTGAGATATTTACTGCAATTTCGCACCTTATGGTCATTACAGTAGATTAAAATGCTTAAGCAAGAATCTTTGTCACAACAGAACGGTGGTATGGAAAGAAGGCGGTATAAAAAAAAAAAAAAGTAAATGAAAGGGAGCCAACAGCACGTGGTGTTCCCAGGTGGTCACCCATCCAAGTACTAACCACGCCCGATGTTGCTTAACTTCGGTTATCGGACGAGAACCGGTGTACTCAACATGGTATGGCCGTTGGCGCCCATATAATGTAGGCGCATGGCAGAATTCGCATTCGGTTCTTATCCCAACACACACAAAATCATACTTTTCGGTCGAAAGCAGCCGCATTCTTTTTTATTGACAATTCGTCACGTTAGCGCGAACGCATTCCTGAGTTCCAAAACTTATGAGCCGGAAGGACGCGCTTCGTGTATTTTTGTTGTTGTTGTGAGATTTATAAATTTATTTATTAACATTACACCGTTACAAGCTAACAACTTTACAACATAAAACACGAACAGAATTGCAATTGTAAGCACT
>NW_025725420.1:0-32557 GCF_021461395.2 Schistocerca americana | reverse complement strand
CGCTTGGCGCCACCCTTGCCGAGCCCCTTTCCTCCCTTGCCGCGGCCTGTCATCCTTCCTTCCTCGGGCAAAGCAAAACGTGCACAAACAGCAGCTGCAGCGGCTGGCGAGTCGGCTACGGTCTGCGCCCAGCGCGCCCGCCGCCCCCCTATATAGACTCTGGCCCGCCCTCCCCCCACCACGCGCAACCGAGGGCATATAAGCGCAGCACGGAGGCGCGCGGGCCCGTTGTCAAGGCAGCACCGGACGCCGCGCCGCACCTAACCTCCACGCACGCCGCTCCGCTACCGCTACCGCTACCGCCATGGCCCGCACAAAGCAAACGGCCCGCAAGTCCACCGGCGGAAAGGCGCCGCGCAAACAGCTCGCCACCAAGGCGGCGAGGAAGAGCGCGCCCGCCACCGGAGGCGTCAAGAAGCCCCACCGCTACAGGCCGGGCACCGTCGCCCTGCGAGAAATCAGGCGCTACCAGAAGAGCACAGAGCTGCTCATCCGCAAGCTGCCATTCCAGCGCCTAGTGCGCGAGATCGCCCAGGACTTCAAGACCGACCTGCGCTTCCAGAGCTCCGCAGTCATGGCCCTGCAGGAGGCCAGCGAGGCCTACCTCGTCGGCCTCTTCGAAGACACCAACCTGTGCGCAATCCACGCCAAGCGCGTCACCATCATGCCCAAGGACATCCAGCTCGCGCGCCGCATCCGCGGCGAGCGCGCCTAAACCGCGCCGCGGCACCGCACCGCACAAACAAAAACGGCCCTTTTCAGGGCCACTAACATCTCTCCGTCGCGAGCAAACTTTGTCGGTCGCCTGCCTCTCGCCCCGCAACCCAAAAACAAAAACCACCACTTCCCGTCCGTCCGCCACACCCGCTCACTCTGCCTGCCTGCTAGCAGCGCGCAACAATCACACATCATCCCTCCCCCGGCGCTCAAAGCGCACAATACCCAACGGCCGACGTCACACCGCACGGGTGGCTGGCCGGCCGCCGCTTTCGTTTCGAAAACAAAAAAAACCCGCACTCCACTCCGACGGCCAACGGCCAGGCAGGCGCGCTCGCTCGCTCTACACGCCACCGAAATCCCCGCCGACTCCTTCCGCATCTCAACGTGCCCCCCCGTTGCAAAACATAACACACACACACACAAAGGAACAAAACAAAGACCAGACACGACTCGACAAGACAGACATCCGAGAAGAACGAACGCAGGCAAGCCAACCAACGTATTCAAACAAAACAACGTGACAGAAAACCAACCGTCGGCCGCCGCCACAAAACAAACACGGCGACAATCAACCACGACAACAACAACAACAACAACACCGCTTACCGCTACCGCCGCCCACACCCGCCACCGACCCCCGCAATCCAACCACCACGGCACGCAAACAGCATCCCCACGGGCATACAGAAACGCCAGACAGACACCCACACCAAACGCAACACGACAATCAAAACCTTCCCCGACGTGCTTTGATGGCCCTGAGAAGGGCCGTTTTGGGCCGCGCGTCTCTTGCGCGCCACTAGACGACGACGGGGGGTGGGGACGACGGAGTCAAGCGCCAAACCCTTCCTTTCCCATCTCTTTCTCCTCTACTCTACTTCTTCTTCTTGGGCGAAGCCTTCGCCTTAGACGGCGTCGTCGCCTTCTTCGGGCGCGGCGCCTTCGGCTTCTTCGTCGGAACCTTGGCGGCCTTCTTCGCCTTCGACGGCGACTTGGCCTTGGCCGGCTTGGCCGCAGCCGCCTTCTTCGCACCCGCGGGAGCGGCCGACGCCGCAGACGCCTTCTTGGCGGCGCCCGCCTTCCGACCGGTCGCCGCCTTCACGCCACCAGCCTTCTTTGCGCCGGCCGCACGGGCGCCCTTCTTCTCCTTGCTGGCCGGAGCGGCGCGCTTCTTCTTGGCACCGCCAGCACGAGCCTTGCCGCCCTCGGCCGCCCCCCCGCCGCCGCCGCGCCGGCAAGCTTGAACGAGCCGGACGCGCCCTTCCCCTTCGTCTGCACCAGCTCGCCCGCCACGACGGCCGACTTGAGGTACTTCTTGATAAACGGCGCCAGCTTCTCCGCGTCCAGCTTGTAGTGCGCGGCTATGTACTTCTTGATCGCCTGCAGCGACGACCCGCCGCGCTCCTTCAGACTCTTGATGGCGGCCGTCACCATCTCAGAGGTGCGCGGGTGCGCAGGCTTGGCGCGCGGCTTCTTCGCAGACGACGCAGACTTGGCCTTCTTCGTAGTGCCGGTGGCGGCGGGTGCCGCAGCAGTCTCGTTCGTAGCCGCCTGATCTGCCATTTCGACGACGCGCGTAACACACAGCGAGAGCGAGCGGGACGGCAGGCACGCAAGCACAAGAGCAGAGAATCACAAGGCCCAGCCAGTGTCGCGGGCGGGCGCGGACGGCCGAGAGAGCGGCCGCCACTCTGCGCGCCGCCGCGCCGCGCCTCCCGCGCTTGCTACCGCCCAACGTCCGACAGCCTGTGCGGAGCAGCCCCAAACCTGCGCCACAACCGCCCGCGCCTTTCAAACCACCGAGGATGGGGCTACACACAGCCACACCACAGTCGCCAACCAGTCGCCACGGCAGCGCCGCAAACCACGGCCAAACTGCAGCTACCGCGCGCTACAGCCTGGGTCGGCCCGCCGAGAATCGCCGCCCCCGCCCAAATGCCGCCCCCACAGCCCCAGCCGACGACCCGCCACAATGGCCAAACCTTCGGCAAAACTCCCACACCGTCGCCGCGGCAGCCCGGCCAGCGCGGCCGGCGCCACAGCCACACAAGCCGAGGCGTGCGGCGATGACGGCCGTGCAAACGCGCCTCCGCCCGCCCCATCGCCTTCCGTCGCCCTCCCCGCCGTTTCCCGATCGGCCCGCAGCCGTCGGGCCACATCGCGCGCCGTCCTCCTCCTCTCGCCCGCCAACATTCACAGCCGTTTCTCAACAATTGCCCGCCGCAAACGGACGCCGCCTGCGCAACAGGCGCCGCCGCCCCTCGCCGCTTCCGACCCAACCCCTCGACCGAGGCAAACCGCAATCCGAATCTACAGACCAACCCAATCTGCCGTCAAGCACACACGACAGCCGACCTTACACGTTACGCGTTACACATTACGTTTACACGTCTACGTTAGGTTAGGTGGTGGACGTGGGTTAGGTTAAGGGGACTTGGGTTAGGTTAAGCGTCAAACTTAGGTTAAGCATTCAAACACGTCAGGCGTCAGAGGTTAGGTTAGGTTAGGTTAGGTTAGGTTAGGTTACACGTTAGGTTAAGGGGTCAGTGCTAGGTTAAGAAGCGTCAAACGTAGGTTACAAAAGCGTTCAAACGTGAGGCGTGAGCCGGACAGCTTACCTTACGTAGACGTTAGGGGCTCACAGGCTGAGCTCACCTCGCCACACCACACGTTAGGTTCGGTTCGGTTCGCTCGGCTCAGCGTAAAGCGCCGAGGTCAGGGTTACGTTCGTTCACCTTCGGGCGCCACACTTTCGGTTGAAAGGTCGCGACGGGACGACGTCGGCAGGCACGCCGCAAACGAACAAAAACGTACAGACGACGTCGGAAACCGCCGACAGACGGGGGAGCAGCACGACCACGACCACGACCAGACACCGAGCGCGAACGAGACACACGCGAACCACCCCCACCGGCCAAAGGGCACCACACAACAACCCAGAGCACCACGTGTCGACACCAGAGCAACCCGCCGCTCACGCGACATGGCTGGCACCGAAGGGCAACCGCCCGCAACTGCGCTTTCCGCGCCGGCCCGGATGCACGTCGTGCTACAACAACACCACTACCGTACACAGCCGCTGTTCACAACATCACTATCAATGGCGCGCCCGCGGCTCGCCGCCGTCGCAGTCGCAGCCCCAACGCCAGCACTTTTGCACCACCATTCACACGCACCGCAACACAGCTCGCCGACACAGCCGAACAAAACAAACACCACACAACAACAGCAACAACGCCGCCGCCTCTACTTGTGCCGGCGACCCACCCCGCCGATGGCGCACCTCTCGCCAGCCGGCAATCGACACACACGCACCCACCCACCGGGGCCCAGTGCAAAAAAAAAAAAAAAAAAAACACACAAAAACAAAAAAAACCAAACAACACAAACGACACGGGAAGCGCACACCGCCACTTCGCGCGCACGCCACCAACCAGTCGTCGTCTCAAAATAACAAACACAAACAAAATAAACTAACAACTAGGGCAACACAAAACAAAAACGCCTCGCACGAACCGCCCACAAAAAGGACAAGCACACGCACAGCCTCTGCTGACGACCACGACGCAGCGGCACGCTGCTCCTGTCCCGCGCCCCGCGCCCCACTCGATTCACAACTCACGCGACACCGTCAACGACGGGCTCGCTTCCCGCAACCTACCACCTTTCCGCCACGACGCACAGCCCCAGCCCCACCCGACGACGCCCGTGGCAACGACTGCACTTTCACCACCGCCTCCCCCTTCCCCCCCAAAACACACACACACACACACACACAGCCAGCCAAAAACGCACTCGCGACCCACACATGCACGTGCATCGGCACACGCCAACCAGTCAACGTCGACAACCACACGCAAGGCTCGAAACGAAACCGGCGTCCTTCCACGTTGCCATCAAGCTACGCGACACAAGACACAAGGAACCAACACAACAGCCGGCCCCACTAATTCCCACTCTCACGCCGCAAAAAGCACACCGAAACCGCCAAACGCACGCACATTCCCCTTCGCACTGACACCACCGACCGGCTCGCTACCACACACCTCTCGGCAGCCGTTTCACGCCAATTCGCCACACCGCCCACACAGTCGACAAGCGCCCGCCCTGTACGGCACACGCAACGACGCAGCGCAGCAAAGGGCGCCCGCAACACATACCTCTCCGCCGCCCGACGCGCCAACCGCCACACCACACCGCCAGCCACTCGCAAATTGTGCACTGCCACCAGCCACACGTCCAACACGCCGCGCCGCCTCCGGCCACCCGCCAGGGGGCGCTCACGTCCGCGACAACAGCGCGGCCCGCCGGGCCGGGCCGAACCGAACCGAGCCGCCGCTGCTCTGCACTCGGCACGGCCACACCCTGCTGCAGACCGGGCTCGTCCCTCTGTACGCGTCTGCCTGCGCATCAACACAACACGACCTTTTTTTTTTTTTTCCTCTCTACCGCCATCCCTTCTTCTCGCGTTTTACTCGTTGTTGCAGCAGCGGCGCACACCTACACATCCACAGCCCCAGCCGAGCCGGCCTCACCTCAGGGCCCGCCGCCAGCGTCTCCTCCTCGGGCACAGGTGCGGTGCTGTGGCCGCCCATCCAACCGCATTGCTGGCCGTCCAGCCACCAGGCGTTCCCACTGCCGCGAGCCACGCCGCGCACCGACCCTGCTGCAGAAAACGAAGCATAGCCAGAGACCGACCGATACACAAAGCAAGCCGTCGCCTCGCCTCTTGTCCTTCCTGCCTTCCTTCCGCCCCCGCCCTTCTCACACCACCGCCTCTCCACTTTCGCCCCCCCCCCCCCTCCTTTTTTTTCTTCTTTCTTTCTTTCTTTGGCCCTCTCTCCTTCCCGCCATGGCGGTTACGGCACCGCCTGCAGCGGCAGATTTTTTGCGCCCACACGCCTACTCCTACCACCATTAACCTTGCCCTGCCCTGCCCATCAACGTCGCAGTCGAACCGACGCTTGCCAACACACTGCCCACGTTCCTTTCTCTTTTCGGCCTACGCCCATTACGCGCCGCCGCCACAGCACCTTCCCTTCCCACAACACACCGACGTCATCACACGCACCCAAAACAGGGGCCACGACCGTGTTCCTCGCCCACTCCCATCCCGCACGGTACGCACATTCCCAACTACTACCGCGCACCCTCCCTTTCCACTCTGTGTGTCTCTGTGTCTGTGTCCTGTCCGCGCGTGACGCCTCTCAACATCCGCCGTCCCCCGTCCCGTTTTCGCCCCCATGCCGTCGTCGCGCCGCCTCCTCCCCGTCCACCGCCGCCCCTGTCCGCCCCGCACCACACCATACACCGCTGCTTGTCCCGGCCGTTGCCACCAAAGGCGCCGACCGCAAACGCGCCACGCCGCAGCCCCCGTGCGTCTCGCGCTCGCTTGCATCTCCGTGCCGACGCTGCCTCTCTTCCCACTCGCACTCGACCTCGACAACACAGTCTTTGGCTCCGCCACTGCGTGTTCCGGTGGTACGCACGCTGCAACACGTATGTATTCATTACCAGAGCGATGGCGAGGCATGACAGCATCTCTGTCTGACCAGAGAGTTCTTTATCGCTGCTAGTCGGCGCTTGGACCGCGCCAGACGACAGTAGTGGCACGCACCGGGTCGCCAGGAACAGTTGTTATATATATTGTAGCGCGAGTCGGGAGAGGTAGTAGTCGGTCGACAGTAGTAGCGGGTGGACGGTTGTACTGAGCGGGCGTCGGCGGCGTGCTCTGCTCGTCTCGCGACTCTGGTCACGGTTCGGGACGATGTATAGTATATTGTGTTATAATCAAGAGGTGGTGTGACGCTGCATTGCGCAAATCTGATAACGTATGTTCATTGTACTTATTTTGTTCAACAACACAAGCCCCACTATTACTTTTTTTCTAAAGTAACTTTTGTCTCTTAACGAAAAACATTCACTTTTTAAAGACTACTTCCTATGGCATTTCCCTCCAAGGAGTGCAATTAATTACCAGCCAGCACTCATTCATTGCACACAGCTGTGTAAGGGGTATCTACAATCGAGGAGCGGATATAAATGCAATTTTTTGTTTCTTTTTGTTTTTTGTTTTGTGTGTGTGTTGTAACCTCCCAGCAATATTTAAAATAATGGACAATGTTATTTACGGATGCTAATGGACATTGCGCTAATTGTAACCTCGCCCACAATGAGAGGTATTGAAAATGGCAACAACAATGTGCAATTCGCAATCTGACTCAAATATAAAGTCTTCACACAACATTTAAAAAAGTCCGTTCAGTGACAAGAAACTTCAATTAAACCGAAATATCGGTCTTTGGCCCTGTGCAAAACAATCGGAATTAAAGTCTTACCTCCGAATAAATGGATGTCACATTTCTGCTCTGGTTGTTGCGCAGCGCTTGGAGGAACTGCATTGCAAATAATAATATTCTCTTTTTTTGTGATTTTAGTGACATTTTTCTTCAAAGAAGTGGAACGAACTCTTTAGTTCAATAAAAGATTAAATGTTTGAAAAATGCTTTTGAAATAAAAATTATTATTGGGGAACTTGTTGGAGCATAATTACAATAAATACAATTTCTCATTATCTAATGATTATATTAATTAACAGTATACCTTATTCACCATCTTGACCAGTGTTGCCGACCGCCTACATCACACAACCGCACTCGGCTGCTACTACTGACCGACCGCTCTGCATGACGACTATTAGCGTACTGCACGCGACGACTACTGACAGAGTACAGCCCTCAACTACACAGACTGACTGACTGACTGAGAACCGCTCGCAACACTCGCGCAGTCCCCAGCGCAAACTCTCTGGTCACAGATGCTACAATGTCTCGCCATCGCTACTATGTTACATACGTGTTTCAGTGTCTTTTTCATTGGGGTAACGATCTTTGCTCTTTTTATTCTGAATACAGGGCCAAGGTCAACGCTGCTGCCCTTATACAATTTATCAGGTTTCATTATGTCTGTTGCAATGTTACATGGCTTCACCTCTTTCATTAATATTATCGGTTGGGTTTTGTTTTGTAGGGACGTTAACATTCTGGCACATTTTTATTATCATCGGACTCTCTGCTATTTGTGCAGGGAGGTTATGCCTGGGTCATTTCCATTTCCATTTACAATTTAATATTGATAGACTTTTTGTTTTCTTTTTTGTTTCTTGTTGTTTTTCCTTCTTTTTTTTTGTTTTGTTTTTCCCGCTCTCACCACCACCGCCGCATCACGCCTTCCGTTTTCTTGGTTTCTTTTCTGTTCTTCAACTGCTTCAACATCACCGCGCCCCATTTCCACACCACAGCCATCAGCCTCCAAGACGGGCGGGCGCAGTGTGCCATTTCCGGCGCACAAGCACACCCGTTACGGTACTCTCCTCGCCCCCACGCCACCAACAACACAGCGACCACGCGGCTTTCAGGCATGGGCACGGCATGGCACGGCACGGCACGGCACCGGCACCGGCGAAATGCGCCGCCCCCGCCCCTCCGCGCATCCGTCGTCTCGCCACGTTCACTGACAGCCGCGTCTGCGGCTACACCACGACAACCACACACAACACCGCTCCCTCCCTGGCAACTCACATTGTTTTTCTCCTCCTCTTTTGCACAAACCACAACGCCGAGCACAGGCGCAAGCCACCCACACCCCGCGCCCCTCCCCGTCCCGTCTTTGGCCGCCGCTCCTCGTTTCCTCGTTTGCCCCTCCCATCTCCCGAAATGCCATGCCAGCAGCGTTACGCATGCCCCTCCCCTGTCCACACAACACTACCGCCTAACGAACAGCCACATCCAGGGCACGCCCACCTCCAAACACCTGCCAATTCACGGACGCACGCACACACACACACACACACACACACACACACACACTCACTTTCTCGACACCTTTCTGTACGGAGGGTGCGTCATCTCGACCGTGACAGAGTGACGGCAACTATCGACGATCCATTTCCCCCCACTGGTAAAAACATGTCCACTAACACCTACATACATCATTCAAGTACACAGACATAGCATACACACAATGGGAGGGCACACGAACATGACGGCACGGCACTGTCATACACTCTCCTCAGAACCATATCAACAACCGTTACGTACATCCGGAAAGCGAAAGCGAACGCGAAAGCGAAAGCGAAAGCAAAAGCAAAGGCAAAGCCCAATGCAGCCGTCAAAGGTAACGTTCACCACGGCAGACACTTGCAGCCGCGCCGCCGTTAAAAACGCATTTCAGTGCGGCTCAATAACGCCTCCGACACGGGAAACGTTCCGTTGCTCTACGAATGCGTTTCTCCCCTTTTTCCCTTCCTCTCTCTTTTGCCCCCCCTCCTTGCACTCTTGCCTCATTCCTCACGTTCTGCCCAGACATTCCGACCGATCAAAGTCAACCTTTCGTTACCGTTCTCAGCGCGACGGTGTACAACAGTATGACGGGTGTGCCCAAGACTTCGGGTTCAGTTGCGTGACGCCGGTCTATCGCGCCGATCGACAGTTACTCAGGGGGCGACGGATCGGACCACGTCACCGACACACAAAACACTTTCAAACAAACAAATACATACCGGATGGACACAGACAAACACGTGTACAGACATTCGCCAAACAAACGACCGCCGCCGCCGCCGTCGTCGTCTAGCGTGCATCTTGAATGACGACATCGGTGTGCGTGCGTCGTACGCAATCAGTCAGACACGGCTATCAAACATCAGAGTCGAATGGTACATCATCGTGCGTGTCGCCGTACACGTACAGTACAATACAACAACAATGCGTCTTAATGGCACGTTCATTTCAACGTCACTCACACACCTCCACGCTGCAGTTACGTCGCACCATTGTCAAACTCGGCGTACAGCAAAGGGAATAGTGGGCGGCAAAAAAAACCAAACAAAAACACTTCACATTTCACCCTCGCCATGTATGATGTGCAAAAAAAAACAAACCCGCAAACGGCCGTCGTTACGGTGACACAAAAGTCGCCGATCGCACTGTCCCCCCTCGCAGACGGGTAACACACACACCCCAACAACACCAATGGGTCAAAAACCACGCCAACGAGGCGTGCCACCATTCCACGCCACGGCGACCAACCTCGTGGCCGTACCCCGCGCAACACGCTTTGACGCGCCCCCCCACCCACAATCAAAATGCACACATACATCACAGCCGTCCACACAAACAACAACAACAATTCCGCCCTTCCCGCAAAAGGCAAGTTGGTGGCCCTGAAAAGGGCCGTTTTGCCGCTCTCGCAACGGAGGAGCCTTCTCCATCCTTCCTTCCATTCCAGAGCCACCTCCTTACTTGGAGCTCGTGTACTTGGTCACCGCCTTCGTGCCCTCGCTCACGGCGTGCTTGGCCAGCTCGCCAGGCAGCAACAGCCGCACAGCGGTCTGGATCTCGCGGGACGTGATGGTCGAGCGCTTGTTGTAGTGCGCCAGGCGAGAAGCCTCGGCCGCAATGCGCTCGAAAATGTCGTTCACGAAGCTGTTCATGATGCTCATCGCCTTCGACGAGATGCCCGTGTCAGGGTGCACCTGCTTCAGCACCTTGTAGATGTAGATGGCATAGCTCTCCTTCCTCTTGCGCTTCTTCTTCTTGTCGCCCTTCGAAATGTTCTTCTGCGCCTTGCCAGCCTTCTTGGCGGCCTTCCCGCTAGTCTTGGGCGGCATCTCGAACCAACGTACGGCAGCAGCAACACCAGTAGCAAGCGCTCCGCTCTAGTCAGCGTCTCCCCACACAGTGGCACCCGCCGCCAGCCGCCGCCGCACCTTTACCAGCTCGCCCTGTTGCGGCCGCCGACCAATGGGGCGCGCGCGCAACCGGCCGCCGCACCCGAGCCCATAAAGCACCCCCACCCCGGCTGCGCCGGCACGCACTCCGCTGCTCGACTCGCTGCCGCTCGCACCGGTCGTTTTCGTTTCCGTTTCGTGTGCACCGTCGCTAGCCCATCGCCATGTCCGGACGCGGAAAGGGAGGCAAAGTCAAGGGCAAGTCAAAGTCCCGCTCAAGCAGGGCTGGGCTCCAGTTCCCGGTCGGCAGAATCCACCGCCTCCTGCGCAAGGGAAACTACGCAGAGCGCGTCGGCGCCGGGGCGCCCGTCTACCTCGCCGCCGTCATGGAGTACCTCGCGGCTGAGGTGCTCGAGCTGGCCGGAAACGCGGCCCGCGACAACAAGAAGACGCGCATCATCCCGCGCCACCTGCAGCTTGCCATCCGCAACGACGAGGAGCTCAACAAGCTCCTGTCGGGCGTCACCATCGCACAGGGTGGTGTCCTGCCCAACATCCAGGCCGTCCTGCTGCCAAAGAAGACCGAGAAGAAGGCCTAAAGGAGGCCAGGCAATCGCAGCGCCGCGTGCTCCCCTGCACGCAACGCGCTTTGCCGGCTCGGCCCACAACAATCGGCCCTTTTCAGGGCCACCACACAAACCTACGTCCAAAGCAAAATTGCAGTCGTCCTCGCCGCACCTTGTTTTGTTTTAACTTTGCACTGTCACAGCACAGCCGCCGCCGGCGCACGTCCGCCATCTTGTCGCCCACACAGCCCGTGTGGCCCAACACACACACACACACACACACATTTTGCACGGTCGCAGTCGCCTTCCAAACCGACAACGGCAGCAATAATGACCATTGTTAAAGGGAGGCGTGTCGACACACCGCCCTCCACTCCCGCGCGCAACGGCCGTCGACACGAACGAAACAGCTGATCCGGCCGCCTATGCCCACACGCCTTGCCTCGGAAACCCCAACGCCGCCGCAAACAAACACACAGAGCCAAACCACGCAAGCAAATAATCACCGCCTCTCGCACAACAACACACAGCCCGCCATCTCCGTCGCGATCGATACAAAGACACACAAACGAAGCAGCTCCACACACAGCCAGCCACATGACACGTTTCCTTTCCTTCTCCCCTCCCAGTCACATCACGTCGCTCAAACGGAAAGAAAGAAAGAAACAAACAAACAACACAGCGCACACACGCAGCAACAACACAGACTCTTTCGCACTTTTCAACTTCCGAACAGTGTGGTGGCCCTGAAAAGGGCCGTTTTCTAGTCTCTCCCACCCACAAGCACGGCCGCGGGAAGGCCAGCGCCCGCTGCGACGCAGCCTAACCGCCGAAACCGTACAGGGTGCGCCCCTGCCTCTTCAGGGCGTACACCACGTCCATGGCCGTCACAGTCTTGCGCTTGGCGTGCTCAGTGTACGTCACCGCGTCGCGGATCACGTTCTCCAGGAACACCTTCAGCACCCCGCGGGTCTCCTCGTAGATCAGACCAGAGATGCGCTTCACGCCGCCCCTGCGAGCCAGGCGGCGGATGGCGGGCTTCGTGATGCCCTGGATGTTGTCGCGCAACACCTTGCGGTGCCGCTTGGCGCCACCCTTGCCGAGCCCCTTTCCTCCCTTGCCGCGGCCTGTCATCCTTCCTTCCTCGGGCAAAGCAAAACGTGCACAAACAGCGGCTGCAGCGGCTGGCGAGTCGGCTACGGTCTGCGCCCAGCGCGCCCGCCGCCCCCCTATATAGACTCTGGCCCGCCCTCCCCCCACCACGCGCAACCGAGGGCATATAAGCGCAGCACGGAGGCGCGCGGGCCCGTTGTCAAGGCAGCACCGGACGCCGCGCCACACCTAACCTCCACGCACGCCGCTCCGCTACCGCTACCGCCATGGCCCGCACAAAGCAAACGGCCCGCAAGTCCACCGGCGGAAAGGCGCCGCGCAAACAGCTCGCCACCAAGGCGGCGAGGAAGAGCGCGCCCGCCACCGGAGGCGTCAAGAAGCCCCACCGCTACAGGCCGGGCACCGTCGCCCTGCGAGAAATCAGGCGCTACCAGAAGAGCACAGAGCTGCTCATCCGCAAGCTGCCATTCCAGCGCCTAGTGCGCGAGATCGCCCAGGACTTCAAGACCGACCTGCGCTTCCAGAGCTCCGCAGTCATGGCCCTGCAGGAGGCCAGCGAGGCCTACCTCGTCGGCCTCTTCGAAGACACCAACCTGTGCGCAATCCACGCCAAGCGCGTCACCATCATGCCCAAGGACATCCAGCTCGCGCGCCGCATCCGCGGCGAGCGCGCCTAAACCGCGCCGCGGCACCGCACCGCACAAACAAAAACGGCCCTTTTCAGGGCCACTAACATCTCTCCGTCGCGAGCAAACTTTGTCGGTCGCCTGCCTCTCGCCCCGCAACCCAAAAACAAAAACCACCACTTCCCGTCCGTCCGCCACACCCGCTCACTCTGCCTGCCTGCTAGCAGCGCGCAACAATCACACATCATCCCTCCCCGGCGCTCAAAGCGCACAATACCCAACGGCCGACGTCACACCGCACGGGTGGCTGGCCGGCCGCCGCTTTCGTTTCGAAAACAAAAAAAACCCGCACTCCACTCCGACGCGCTCGCTCGCTCTACACGCCACCGAAATCCCCGCCGACTCCTTCCGCATCTCAACGTGCCCCCCGTTGCAAAACATAACACACACACACACAAAGGAACAAAACAAAGACCAGACACGACTCGACAAGACAGACATCCGAGAAGAACGAACGCAGGCAAGCCAACCAACGTATTCAAACTAAACAACGTGACAGAAAACCAACCGTCGGCCGCCGCCACAAACACGGCGACAATCAACCACGACAACAACAACAACAACAACAACAACAACACCGCTTACCGCTACCGCCGCCCACACCCGCCACCGACCCCCGCAATCCAACCACCACGGCACGCAAACAGCATCCCCACGGGCATACAGACAGACACCCACACCAAACGCAACACGACAATCAAAACCTTCCCCGACGTGCTTTGATGGCCCTGAGAAGGGCCGTTTTTTTTGGGCCGCGCGTCTCTTGCGCGCCACTAGACGACGACGGGGGGTGGGGACGACGGAGTCAAGCGCCAAACCCTTCCTTTCCCCCATCTCTTTCTCCTCTACTCTACTTCTTCTTCTTGGGCGAAGCCTTCGCCTTAGACGGCGTCGTCGCCTTCTTCGGGCGCGGCGCCTTCGGCTTCTTCGTCGGAACCTTGGCGGCCTTCTTCGCCTTCGACGGCGACTTGGCCTTGGCCGGCTTGGCCGCAGCCGCCTTCTTCGCACCCGCGGGAGCGGCCGACGCCGCAGACGCCTTCTTGGCGGCGCCCGCCTTCCGACCGGTCGCCGCCTTCACGCCACCAGCCTTCTTTGCGCCGGCCGCACGGGCGCCCTTCTTCTCCTTGCTGGCCGGAGCGGCGCGCTTCTTCTTGGCACCGCCAGCACGAGCCTTGCCGCCCTCGGCCGCCCCCCCGCCGCCGGCGCCGGCAAGCTTGAACGAGCCGGACGCGCCCTTCCCCTTCGTCTGCACCAGCTCGCCCGCCACGACGGCCGACTTGAGGTACTTCTTGATAAACGGCGCCAGCTTCTCCGCGTCCAGCTTGTAGTGCGCGGCTATGTACTTCTTGATCGCCTGCAGCGACGACCCGCCGCGCTCCTTCAGACTCTTGATGGCGGCCGTCACCATCTCAGAGGTGCGCGGGTGCGCAGGCTTGGCGCGCGGCTTCTTCGCAGACGACGCAGACTTGGCCTTCTTCGTAGTGCCGGTGGCGGCGGGTGCCGCAGCAGTCTCGTTCGTAGCCGCCTGATCTGCCATTTCGACGACGCGCGTAACACACAGCGAGAGCGAGCGGGACGGCAGGCACGCAAGCACAGCACAGCAGCAGAGCAGAGAATCACAAGGCCCAGCCAGTGTCGCGGGCGGGCGCGGACGGCCGAGAGAGCGGCCGCCACTCTGCGCGCCGCCGCGCCGCGCCTCCCGCGCTTGCTACCGCCCAACGTCCGACAGCCTGTGCGGAGCAGCCCCAAACCTGCGCCACAACCGCCCGCGCCTTTCAAACCACCGAGGATGGGGCTACACACAGCCACACCACAGTCGCCAACCAGTCGCCACGGCAGCGCCGCAAACCACGGCCAAACTGCAGCTACCGCGCGCTACAGCCTGGGTCGGCCCGCCGAGAATCGCCGCCCCCGCCCAAATGCCGCCCCCACAGCCCCAGCCGACGACCCGCCACAATGGCCAAACCTTCGGCAAAACTCCCACACCGTCGCCGCGGCAGCCCGGCCAGCGCGGCCGGCGCCACAGCCACACAAGCCGAGGCGTGCGGCGATGACGGCCGTGCAAACGCGCCTCCGCCGCCCCATCGCCTTCCGTCGCCCTCCCGCCGTTTCCCGATCGGCCCGCAGCCGTCGGGCCACATCGCGCGCCGTCCTCCTCCTCTCGCCCGCCAACATTCACAGCCGTTTCTCAACAATTGCCCGCCGCAAACGGACGCCGCCTGCGCAACAGGCGCCGCCGCCCCTCGCCGCTTCCGACCCAACCCCTCGACCGAGGCAAACCGCAATCCGAATCTACAGACCAACCCAATCTGCCGTCAAGCACACACGACAGCCGACCTTACACGTTACGCGTTACACATTACGTTTACACGTCTACGTTAGGTTAGGTTAGGTTAGGTGGACGTGGGTTAGGTTAAGGGGACTTGGGTTAGGTTAAGCGTCAAACTTAGGTTAAGCATTCAAACACGTCAGGCGTCAGAGGTTAGGTTAGGTTAGGTTAGGTTACACGTTAGGTTAAGGGGTCAGTGCTAGGTTAAGAAGCGTCAAACGTAGGTTAAAAAAGCGTTCAAACGTGAGGCGTGAGCCGGACAGCTTACCTTACGTAGACGTTAGGGGCTCACAGGCTGAGCTCACCTCGCCACACCACAGGTTAGGTTCGGTTCGCTCGGCTCAGCGTAAAGCGCCGAGGTCAGGGTTACGTTCGTTCACCTTCGGGCGCCACACTTTCGGTTGAAAGGTCGCGACGGGACGACGTCGGCAGGCACGCCGCAAACGAACAAAAACGTACAGACGACGTCGGAAACCGCCGACAGACGGGGGAGCAGCACGACCACGACCAGACACCGAGCGCGAACGAGACACACGCGAACCACCCCCACCGGCCAAAGGGCACCACACAACAACCCAGAGCACCACGTGTCGACACCAGAGCAACCCGCCGCTCACGCGACATGGGCTGGCACCGAAGGGCAACCGCCCGCAACTGCGCTTTCCGCGCCGGCCCGGATGCACGTCGTGCTACAACAACACCACTACCGTACACAGCCGCTGTTCACAACATCACTATCAATGGCGCGCCCGCGGCTCGCCGCCGTCGCAGTCGCAGCCCCAACGCCAGCACTTTTGCACCACCATTCACACGCACCGCAACACAGCTCGCCGACACAGCCGAACAAAACAAACACCACACAACAACAGCAACAACGCCGCCGCCTCTACTTGTGCCGGCGACCCACCCCGCCGATGGCGCACCTTTCGCCAGCCGGCAATCGACACACACGCACCCACCCACCGGGGCCCAGTGCAAAAAAAAACACACAAAAACAAAAAAACCAAACAACACAAACGACACGGGAAGCGCACACCGCCACTTCGCGCGCACGCCACCAACCAGTCGTCGTCTCAAAATAACAAACACAAACAAAATAAACTAACAACTAGGGCAACACAAAACAAAAACGCCTCGCACGAACCGCCCACAAAAAGGACAAGCACACGCACAGCCTCTGCTGACGACCACGACGCAGCGGCACGCTGCTCCTGTCCCGCGCCCCGCGCCCCACTCGATTCACAACTCACGCGACACCGTCAACGACGGGCTCGCTTCCCGCAACCTACCACCTTTCCGCCACGACGCACAGCCCCAGCCAGCCCCACCCGACGACGCCCGTGGCAACGACTGCACTTTCACCACCGCCTCCCCCTTCCCCCCCCCCAAAACACACACACACACACACACAGCCAGCCAAAAACGCACTCGCGACCCACACATGCACGTGCATCGGCACACGCCAACCAGTCAACGTCGACAACCACACGCAAGGCTCGAAACGAAACCGGCGTCCTTCCACGTTGCCATCACGCTACGCGACACAAGACACAAGGAACCAACACAACAGCCGGCCCCACTAATTCCCACTCTCACGCCGCAAAAAGCACACCGAAACCGCCAAACGCACGCACATTCCCCTTCGCACTGACACCACCGACCGGCTCGCTACCACACACCTCTCGGCAGCCGTTTCACGCCAATTCGCCACACAGTCGACAAGCGCCCGCCCTGTACGGCACACGCAACGACGCAGCGCAGCAAAGGGCGCCCGCAACACATACCTCTCCGCCGCCCGACGCGCCAACCGCCACACCACACCGCCAGCCACTCGCAAATTGTGCACTGCCACCAGCCACACGTCCAACACGCCGCGCCGCCTCCGGCCACCCGCCAGGGGGCGCTCACGTCCGCGACAACAGCGCGGCCCGCCGGGCCGGGCCGAACCGAACCGAGCCGCCGCTGCTCTGCACTCGGCACGGCCACACCCTGCTGCAGACCGGGCTCGTCTCTCTGTACGCGTCTGCCTGCGCATCAACACAACACGACCTTTTATATTTTTTTTTTTCCTCTCTACCGCCATCCCTTCTTCTCGCGTTTTACTCGTTGTTGCAGCAGCGGCGCCACACCTACACATCCACAGCCCCAGCCGAGCCGGCCTCACCTCAGGGCCCGCCGCCAGCGTCTCCTCCTCGGGCACAGGTGCGGTGCTGTGGCCGCCCATCCAACCGCATTGCTGGCCGTCCAGCCACCAGGCGTTCCCACTGCCGCGAGCCACGCCGCGCACCGACCCTGCTGCAGAAAACGAAGCATAGCCAGAGACCGACCGATACACAAAGCAAGCCGTCGCCTCGCCTCTTGTCCTTCCTGCCTTCCTTCCGCCCCCGCCCTTCTCACACCACCGCCTCTCCACTTTCGCCCCCCCCCCCCCCCCCTCCTTTTTTTTTTTTTTTTTTTTTTCTTCTTTCTTTCTTTCTTTGGCCCTCTCTCCTTCCCGCCATGGCGGTTACGGCACCGCCTGCAGCGGCAGATTTTTTGCGCCCACACGCCTACTCCTACCACCATTAACCTTGCCCTGCCCTGCCCATCAACGTCGCAGTCGAACCGACGCTTGCCAACACACTGCCCACGTTCCTTTCTCTTTTCGGCCTACGCCCATTACGCGCCGCCGCCACAGCACCTTCCCTTCCCACAACACACCGACGTCATCACACGCACCCAAAACAGGGGCCACGACCGTGTTCCTCGCCCACTCCCATCCCGCACGGTACGCACATTCCCAACTACTACCGCGCACCCTCCCTTTCCAATCTGTGTGTCTCTGTGTCTGTGTCCTGTCCGCGCGTGACGCCTCTCAACATCCGCCGTCCCCCGTCCCCCGTCCCGTTTTCGCCCCCATGCCGTCGTCGCGCCGCCTCCTCCCCGTCCACCGCCGCCCCTGTCCGCCCCGCACCACACCATACACCGCTGCTTGTCCCGGCCGTTGCCACCAAAGGCGCCGACCGCAAACGCGCCACGCCGCAGCCCCCGTGCGTCTCGCGCTCGCTTGCATCTCCGTGCCGACGCTGCCTCTCTTCCCACTCGCACTCGACCTCGACAACACAGTCTTTGGCTCCGCCACTGCGTGTTCCGGTGGTACGCACGCTGCAACACGTATGTATTCATTACCAGAGCGATGGCGAGGCATGACAGCATCTCTGTCTGACCAGAGAGTTCTTTATCGCTGCTAGTCGGCGCTTGGACCGCGCCAGACGACAGTAGTGGCACGCACCGGGTCGCCAGGAACAGTTGTTATATATATTGTAGCGCGAGTCGGGAGAGGTAGTAGTCGGTCGACAGTAGTAGCGGGTGGACGGTTGTACTGAGCGGGCGTCGGCGGCGTGCTCTGCTCGTCTCGCGACTCTGGTCACGGTTCGGGACGATGTATAGTATATTGTGTTATAATCAAAAAGGTGGTGTGACGCTGCATTGCGCAAATCTGATAACGTATGTTCATTGTACTTATTTTGTTCAACAACAAAAGCCCCACTATTACTGTTTTTCTAAAGTAACTTTTGTCTCTTAACGAAAAACATTCACTTTTTAAAGACTACGTCCTATGGCATTTCCCTCCAAGGAGTGCAATTAATTACCAGCCAGCACTCATTCATTGCACACAGCTGTGTAAGGGGTATCTACAATTGAGGAGCGGATATAAATGCAATTTTTTTTTTGTTTTTTTTTCTTTTGTGTGTGTGTTGTAACCTCCCAGCAAAATTTAAAATAATGGACAATGTTATTTACGGATGCTAATGGACATTGCGCTAATTGTAACCTCGCCCACAATGAGAGGTATTGAAAATGGCAACAAAAATGTGAAATTCGCAATCTGACTCAAATATAAAGTCTTCACACAACATTTAAAAAAGTCCGTTCAGTGACAAGAAACTTCAATTAAACCGAAATATCGGTCTTTGGCCCTGTGCAAAACAATCAGAATTAAAGTCTTACCTCCGAATAAATGGATGTCACATTTCTGCTCTGGTTGTTGCGCAGCGCTTGGAGGAACTGCATTGCAAATAATAATATTCTCTCTTTTTTTTTGTGATTTTAGTGACATTTTTCTTCAAAGAAGTGGAATGAAATGTGAAGTGCAACGAACTCTTTAGTTCAATAAAAAATTAAATGTTTGAAAAATGCTTTTGAAATAAAAATTATTATTGGGGAACTTGTTGGAGAATAATTACAATAAATACAATTTTTCATTATCTAATGATTATATTAATTAACAGTATACCTTATTCACCATCTTGACCAGTGTTGCCGACCGCCTACATCACAACAACCGCACTCGGCTGCTACTACTGACCGACCGCTCTGCATGACGACTATTAGCGTACTGCACGCGACGACTACTGACTGACTGACTGACTGACTGAGAACCGCTCGCAACACTCGCGCAGTCCAGCGCAAACTCTCTGGTCACAGATGCTACAATGTCTCGCCATCGCTACTATGTTACATACGTGTTTCAGTGTCTTTTTCATTGGGGTAACGATCTTTGGCTCTTTTTATTCTGAATACAGGGCCAAAGGTCAACGCTGCTGCCCTTATACAATTTATCAGGTTTCATTATGTCTGTTGCAATGTTACATACGGTTCACTCTTTCATTAATATTATCGTTGGGTTTGTTTTGTAGGGACGTTAACATTCTGGCACATTTTTATTATCATCGGACTCTCTGCTATTTGTGCAGGGAGGTTATGCCTGGGTCCATTTCCATTTCCATTTACATTTTAATATTGATAGACTTTTTGTTTTCTTTTTTGTTTCTTGTTGTTTTTCCTTCTTTTTTTTTGTTTTGTTTTTCCCGCTCTCACCACCACCGCCGCATCACGCCTTCCGTTTTCTTGGTTTCTTTTCTGTTCTTCAACTGCTTCAACATCACCGCGCCCCATTTCCACACCACAGCCATCAGCCTCCAAGACGGGCGGGCGCAGTGTGCCATTTCCGGCGCACAAGCACACCCGTACGGTACTCTCCTCGCCCCCACGCCACCAACAACACAGCGACCACGCGGCTTTCAGGCATGGCACGGCATGGCACGGCACGGCACGGCACGGCACCGGCGAAATGCGCCGCCCCCGCCCCTCCGCGCATCCGTCCGTCTCGCCACGTTCACTGACAGCCGCGTCTGCGGCTACACCACGACAACCACAACACAACACCGCTCCCCTCCCTGGCAACTCACATTGTTTTTCTCCTCCTCTTTTGCACAAACCACAACGCCGAGCACAGGCGCAAGCCACCCACACCCCGCGCCCCTCCCCGTCCCGTCTTTGGCCGCCGCTCCTCGTTTCCTCGTTTGCCCCCTCCCATCTCCCGAAATGCCATGCCAGCAGCGTTACGCATGCCCCTCCCCTGTCCACACAACACTACCGCCTAACGAACAGCCACATCCAGGGCACGCCCACCTCCAAACACTGCCAATTCACGGACGCACGCACACACACACACACACACACACACACACACACACTCACTTTCTCGACACCTTTCTGTACGGAGGGTGCGTCATCTCGACCGTGACAGAGTGACGGCAACTATCGACGATCCATTTCCCCCCACTGGTAAAACATGTCCACTAACACCTACATACATCATTCAAGTACACAGACAATAGCATACACACAATGGGAGGGCACACGAACATGGACGGCACGGCACTGTCATACACTCTTCCTCAGAACCATATCAACAAACGTTACGTACATCCGGGAAAGCGAAAGCGAACGCGAAAGCGAAAGCGAAAGCAAAAGCAAAGGCAAAGCCCAATGCAGCCGTCAAAGGTAACGTTCACCACGGCAGACACTTGCAGCCGCGCCGCCGTTAAACGCATTTCAGTGCGGCTCCAATACGCCTCCGACACGGGAACGTTCCGTTGCTCTACGAATGCGTTTCTCCCCTTTTTCCCTTCCTCTCTCTTTTGCCCCCCCTCCTTGCACTCTTGCCTCATTCCTCACGTTCTGCCCAGACATTCCGACCGATCAAAGTCAACCTTTCGTTACCGTTCTCAGCGCGACGGTGTACAACAGTATGACGGGTGTGCCCAAGACTTCGGGTTCAGTTGCGTGACGCCGGTCTATCGCGCCGATCGACAGTTACTCAGGGGGCGACGGATCGGACCACGTCACCGACACACAAAACACTTTCAAACAAACAAATACATACCGGATGGACACAGACAAACACGTGTACAGACATTCGCCAAACAAACGACCGCCGCCGCCGCCGTCGTCGTCTAGCGTGCATCTTGAATGACGACATCGGTGTGCGTGCGTCGTACGCAATCAGTCAGACACGGCTATCAAACATCAGAGTCGAATGGTACATCATCGTGCGTGTCGCCGTACACGTACAGTACAATACAACAACAATGCGTCTTAATGGCACGTTCATTTCAACGTCACTCACACACCTCCACGCTGCAGTTACGTCGCACCATTGTCAAACTCGGCGTACAGCAAAGGGAATAGTGGGCGGCAAAAAAAACCAAACAAAAACACTTCACATTTCACCCTCGCCATGTATGATGTGCAAAAAAAACAAACCCGCAAACGGCCGTCGTTACGGTGACACAAAAGTCGCCGATCGCACTGTCCCCCCTCGCAGACGGGTAACACACACACCCCAACAACACCAATGGGTCAAAAACCACGCCAACGAGGCGTGCCACCATTCCACGCCACGGCGACCAACCTCGTGGCCGTACCCCGCGCAACACGCTTTGACGCGCCCCCCCCACCCACAATCAAAATGCACACATACATCACAGCCGTCCACACAAACAACAACAACAATTCCGCCCTTCCCGCAAAAGGCAAGTTGGTGGCCCTGAAAAGGGCCGTTTTGCCGCTCTCGCAACGGAGGAGCCTTCTCCATCCTTCCTTCCATTCCAGAGCCACCTCCTTACTTGGAGCTCGTGTACTTGGTCACCGCCTTCGTGCCCTCGCTCACGGCGTGCTTGGCCAGCTCGCCAGGCAGCAACAGCCGCACAGCGGTCTGGATCTCGCGGGACGTGATGGTCGAGCGCTTGTTGTAGTGCGCCAGGCGAGAAGCCTCGGCCGCAATGCGCTCGAAAATGTCGTTCACGAAGCTGTTCATGATGCTCATCGCCTTCGACGAGATGCCCGTGTCAGGGTGCACCTGCTTCAGCACCTTGTAGATGTAGATGGCATAGCTCTCCTTCCTCTTGCGCTTCTTCTTCTTGTCGCCCTTCGAAATGTTCTTCTGCGCCTTGCCAGCCTTCTTGGCGGCCTTCCCGCTAGTCTTGGGCGGCATCTCGAACCAACGTACGGCAGCAGCAACACCAGTAGCAAGCGCTCCGCTCTAGTCAGCGTCTCCCCACACAGTGGCACCCGCCGCCAGCCGCCGCCGCACCTTTACCAGCTCGCCCTGTTGCGGCCGCCGACCAATGGGGCGCGCGCGCAACCGGCCGCCGCACCCGAGCCCATAAAGCACCCCCACCCCGGCCACGCAGACCGACGTGCCTGCCGAAGGGGAGGCAACACTGCCCAAGACGGACGCAGAAGCAGAAGCGCAAGAAGAAGGGTGGGAAGAAGTCCCATCCCTCCCGCTTCCCGACATGTACAGCGCAAGCGCTGTGACGCAGAAGATAGCTGCATCGCTTCGCGATGGTACATATCCCCACCACGACAACCCTTATCCCTTCGTTCCTCCTAACCTTTCTAAACCTTCACCTCCACACCAACCAATCGAATATCCAGAAGGCCTTGTTGGTCTTTCCAAGGAGGATTACGATCTGATCAATTCCTTCCCAATTTTCACAGAGTGGCAAATGCGCTACGTCATCTTCGCTCTCGTCCACGGAGAGTATGAGAAAGCTGGATACACTGTATCCACTATCCCAACCGAGGGAGAGCCCTCAAGTAAGAAGAAGAAGAAGAAAAGTCGTCACACCGACAAATACAGAAAATAGGTTATCGGCACTCCTTGCCAGTACAGAACAACCTACAAGTCAAGAAAGAAGACTCATCAATCATCCCAGGGGAGTAAAGGCCAACAGGCCACAAACTTCCACCTGAACCTCCTCACAGTGAGGAAGTCAGAAAAGGAGCAGCAGGCTGCGCCGGCACGCACTCCGCTGCTCGACTCGCTGCCGCTCGCACCGGTCGTTTTCGTTTCCGTTTCGTGTGCACCGTCGCTAGCCCATCGCCATGTCCGGACGCGGAAAGGGAGGCAAAGTCAAGGGCAAGTCAAAGTCCCGCTCAAGCAGGGCTGGGCTCCAGTTCCCGGTCGGCAGAATCCACCGCCTCCTGCGCAAGGGAAACTACGCAGAGCGCGTCGGCGCCGGGGCGCCCGTCTACCTCGCCGCCGTCATGGAGTACCTCGCGGCTGAGGTGCTCGAGCTGGCCGGAAACGCGGCCCGCGACAACAAGAAGACGCGCATCATCCCGCGCCACCTGCAGCTTGCCATCCGCAACGACGAGGAGCTCAACAAGCTCCTGTCGGGCGTCACCATCGCACAGGGTGGTGTCCTGCCCAACATCCAGGCCGTCCTGCTGCCAAAGAAGACCGAGAAGAAGGCCTAAAGGAGGCCAGGCAATCGCAGCGCCGCGTGCTCCCCTGCACGCAACGCGCTTTGCCGGCTCGGCCCACAACAATCGGCCCTTTTCAGGGCCACCACACAAACCTACGTCCAAAGCAAAATTGCAGTCGTCCTCGCCGCACCTTGTTTTGTTTTAACTTTGCACTGTCACAGCACAGCCGCCGCCGGCGCACGTCCGCCATCTTGTCGCCCACACAGCCCGTGTGGCCCAACACACACACACACACACACACACATTTTGCACGGTCGCAGTCGCCTTCCAAACCGACAACGGCAGCAATAATGACCATTGTTAAAGGGAGGCGTGTCGACACACCGCCCTCCACTCCCGCGCGCAACGGCCGTCGACACGAACGAAACAGCTGATCCGGCCGCCTATGCCCACACGCCTTGCCTCGGAAACCCCAACGCCGCCGCAAACAAACACACAGAGCCAAACCACGCAAGCAAATAATCACCGCCTCTCGCACAACAACACACAGCCCGCCATCTCCGTCGCGATCGATACAAAGACACACAAACGAAGCAGCTCCACACACAGCCAGCCACATGACACGTTTCCTTTCCTTCTCCCCTCCCAGTCACATCACGTCGCTCAAACGGAAAGAAAGAAAGAAACAAACAAACAACACAGCGCACACACGCAGCAACAACACAGACTCTTTCGCACTTTTCAACTTCCGAACAGTGTGGTGGCCCTGAAAAGGGCCGTTTTCTAGTCTCTCCCACCCACAAGCACGGCCGCGGGAAGGCCAGCGCCCGCTGCGACGCAGCCTAACCGCCGAAACCGTACAGGGTGCGCCCCTGCCTCTTCAGGGCGTACACCACGTCCATGGCCGTCACAGTCTTGCGCTTGGCGTGCTCAGTGTACGTCACCGCGTCGCGGATCACGTTCTCCAGGAACACCTTCAGCACCCCGCGGGTCTCCTCGTAGATCAGACCAGAGATGCGCTTCACGCCGCCCCTGCGAGCCAGGCGGCGGATGGCGGGCTTCGTGATGCCCTGGATGTTGTCGCGCAACACCTTGCGGTGCCGCTTGGCGCCACCCTTGCCGAGCCCCTTTCCTCCCTTGCCGCGGCCTGTCATCCTTCCTTCCTCGGGCAAAGCAAAACGTGCACAAACAGCGGCTGCAGCGGCTGGCGAGTCGGCTACGGTCTGCGCCCAGCGCGCCCGCCGCCCCCCTATATAGACTCTGGCCCGCCCTCCCCCCACCACGCGCAACCGAGGGCATATAAGCGCAGCACGGAGGCGCGCGGGCCCGTTGTCAAGGCAGCACCGGACGCCGCGCCACACCTAACCTCCACGCACGCCGCTTCGCTACCGCTACCGCCATGGCCCGCACAAAGCAAACGGCCCGCAAGTCCACCGGCGGAAAGGCGCCGCGCAAACAGCTCGCCACCAAGGCGGCGAGGAAGAGCGCGCCCGCCACCGGAGGCGTCAAGAAGCCCCACCGCTACAGGCCGGGCACCGTCGCCCTGCGAGAAATCAGGCGCTACCAGAAGAGCACAGAGCTGCTCATCCGCAAGCTGCCATTCCAGCGCCTAGTGCGCGAGATCGCCCAGGACTTCAAGACCGACCTGCGCTTCCAGAGCTCCGCAGTCATGGCCCTGCAGGAGGCCAGCGAGGCCTACCTCGTCGGCCTCTTCGAAGACACCAACCTGTGCGCAATCCACGCCAAGCGCGTCACCATCATGCCCAAGGACATCCAGCTCGCGCGCCGCATCCGCGGCGAGCGCGCCTAAACCGCGCCGCGGCACCGCACCGCACAAACAAAAACGGCCCTTTTCAGGGCCACTAACATCTCTCCGTCGCGAGCAAACTTTGTCGGTCGCCTGCCTCTCGCCCCGCAACCCAAAAACAAAAACCACCACTTCCCGTCCGTCCGCCACACCCGCTCACTCTGCCTGCCTGCTAGCAGCGCGCAACAATCACACATCATCCCTCCCCGGCGCTCAAAGCGCACAATACCCAACGGCCGACGTCACACCGCACGGGTGGCTGGCCGGCCGCCGCTTTCGTTTCGAAAACAAAAAAAACCCGCACTCCACTCCGACGCGCTCGCTCGCTCTACACGCCACCGAAATCCCCGCCGACTCCTTCCGCATCTCAACGTGCCCCCCGTTGCAAAACATAACACACACACACACACAAAGGAACAAAACAAAGACCAGACACGACTCGACAAGACAGACATCCGAGAAGAACGAACGCAGGCAAGCCAACCAACGTATTCAAACTAAACAACGTGACAGAAAACCAACCGTCGGCCGCCGCCACAAACACGGCGACAATCAACCACGACAACAACAACAACAACAACAACAACAACACCGCTTACCGCTACCGCCGCCCACACCCGCCACCGACCCCCGCAATCCAACCACCACGGCACGCAAACAGCATCCCCACGGGCATACAGACAGACACCCACACCAAACGCAACACGACAATCAAAACCTTCCCCGACGTGCTTTGATGGCCCTGAGAAGGGCCGTTTTTTTTGGGCCGCGCGTCTCTTGCGCGCCACTAGACGACGACGGGGGGTGGGGACGACGGAGTCAAGCGCCAAACCCTTCCTTTCCCCCATCTCTTTCTCCTCTACTCTACTTCTTCTTCTTGGGCGAAGCCTTCGCCTTAGACGGCGTCGTCGCCTTCTTCGGGCGCGGCGCCTTCGGCTTCTTCGTCGGAACCTTGGCGGCCTTCTTCGCCTTCGACGGCGACTTGGCCTTGGCCGGCTTGGCCGCAGCCGCCTTCTTCGCACCCGCGGGAGCGGCCGACGCCGCAGACGCCTTCTTGGCGGCGCCCGCCTTCCGACCGGTCGCCGCCTTCACGCCACCAGCCTTCTTTGCGCCGGCCGCACGGGCGCCCTTCTTCTCCTTGCTGGCCGGAGCGGCGCGCTTCTTCTTGGCACCGCCAGCACGAGCCTTGCCGCCCTCGGCCGCCCCCCCGCCGCCGGCGCCGGCAAGCTTGAACGAGCCGGACGCGCCCTTCCCCTTCGTCTGCACCAGCTCGCCCGCCACGACGGCCGACTTGAGGTACTTCTTGATAAACGGCGCCAGCTTCTCCGCGTCCAGCTTGTAGTGCGCGGCTATGTACTTCTTGATCGCCTGCAGCGACGACCCGCCGCGCTCCTTCAGACTCTTGATGGCGGCCGTCACCATCTCAGAGGTGCGCGGGTGCGCAGGCTTGGCGCGCGGCTTCTTCGCAGACGACGCAGACTTGGCCTTCTTCGTAGTGCCGGTGGCGGCGGGTGCCGCAGCAGTCTCGTTCGTAGCCGCCTGATCTGCCATTTCGACGACGCGCGTAACACACAGCGAGAGCGAGCGGGACGGCAGGCACGCAAGCACAGCACAGCAGCAGAGCAGAGAATCACAAGGCCCAGCCAGTGTCGCGGGCGGGCGCGGACGGCCGAGAGAGCGGCCGCCACTCTGCGCGCCGCCGCGCCGCGCCTCCCGCGCTTGCTACCACGGCCTCCTGATTTTTAGAATGTACATCAGACCGGTAATGGATTATGCCAGTGAAGTATGGGGATGTGCGGCAAAGACCCACATCCAGAGACTACAGTCACTACAAAACAAAATCCTACGACGAGTTTTTCATGTTCATTCGCAATTTCCACATCGATTTCTACAAGACGCCGCGGACGAAAAAGAAGTACTACAGAGACATAAGGACCAAGCACGAAGATTTTACGACCGTGCACACGACGCAGATAACCCACTCATTAGACAATTGACGGAACCACAACCGGCGAGGGACAAATACAGAAGACCGATAGCATTACTTGACCGCTGATGAAGCAAGAAGCCTAAAACATGACCTCTCTCAGCCTGAAAAAACGGGCTCCGCAGTAAAAAAGCTCCAAAAAGTAAAAATAAAAAACTCCGCAAAAACAAGAAAGTCACACTCCCGTCCCACAAACACACAAGACACTGCTCAATAAAGATGACCAAATTTTCACACATGTTCCCCAGAAGAAGCAGGCAATGCTAACAAGTAAATCCTGCAATAAAATAGCTGTAAAACTTAGCCATAAGAAAGTGGACGGAGCGCTTGCTACCGCCCAACGTCCGACAGCCTGTGCGGAGCAGCCCCAAACCTGCGCCACAACCGCCCGCGCCTTTCAAACCACCGAGGATGGGGCTACACACAGCCACACCACAGTCGCCAACCAGTCGCCACGGCAGCGCCGCAAACCACGGCCAAACTGCAGCTACCGCGCGCTACAGCCTGGGTCGGCCCGCCGAGAATCGCCGCCCCCGCCCAAATGCCGCCCCCACAGCCCCAGCCGACGACCCGCCACAATGGCCAAACCTTCGGCAAAACTCCCACACCGTCGCCGCGGCAGCCCGGCCAGCGCGGCCGGCGCCACAGCCACACAAGCCGAGGCGTGCGGCGATGACGGCCGTGCAAACGCGCCTCCGCCGCCCCATCGCCTTCCGTCGCCCTCCCGCCGTTTCCCGATCGGCCCGCAGCCGTCGGGCCACATCGCGCGCCGTCCTCCTCCTCTCGCCCGCCAACATTCACAGCCGTTTCTCAACAATTGCCCGCCGCAAACGGACGCCGCCTGCGCAACAGGCGCCGCCGCCCCTCGCCGCTTCCGACCCAACCCCTCGACCGAGGCAAACCGCAATCCGAATCTACAGACCAACCCAATCTGCCGTCAAGCACACACGACAGCCGACCTTACACGTTACGCGTTACACATTACGTTTACACGTCTACGTTAGGTTAGGTTAGGTTAGGTGGACGTGGGTTAGGTTAAGGGGACTTGGGTTAGGTTAAGCGTCAAACTTAGGTTAAGCATTCAAACACGTCAGGCGTCAGAGGTTAGGTTAGGTTAGGTTAGGTTACACGTTAGGTTAAGGGGTCAGTGCTAGGTTAAGAAGCGTCAAACGTAGGTTAAAAAAGCGTTCAAACGTGAGGCGTGAGCCGGACAGCTTACCTTACGTAGACGTTAGGGGCTCACAGGCTGAGCTCACCTCGCCACACCACAGGTTAGGTTCGGTTCGCTCGGCTCAGCGTAAAGCGCCGAGGTCAGGGTTACGTTCGTTCACCTTCGGGCGCCACACTTTCGGTTGAAAGGTCGCGACGGGACGACGTCGGCAGGCACGCCGCAAACGAACAAAAACGTACAGACGACGTCGGAAACCGCCGACAGACGGGGGAGCAGCACGACCACGACCAGACACCGAGCGCGAACGAGACACACGCGAACCACCCCCACCGGCCAAAGGGCACCACACAACAACCCAGAGCACCACGTGTCGACACCAGAGCAACCCGCCGCTCACGCGACATGGGCTGGCACCGAAGGGCAACCGCCCGCAACTGCGCTTTCCGCGCCGGCCCGGATGCACGTCGTGCTACAACAACACCACTACCGTACACAGCCGCTGTTCACAACATCACTATCAATGGCGCGCCCGCGGCTCGCCGCCGTCGCAGTCGCAGCCCCAACGCCAGCACTTTTGCACCACCATTCACACGCACCGCAACACAGCTCGCCGACACAGCCGAACAAAACAAACACCACACAACAACAGCAACAACGCCGCCGCCTCTACTTGTGCCGGCGACCCACCCCGCCGATGGCGCACCTTTCGCCAGCCGGCAATCGACACACACGCACCCACCCACCGGGGCCCAGTGCAAAAAAAAACACACAAAAACAAAAAAACCAAACAACACAAACGACACGGGAAGCGCACACCGCCACTTCGCGCGCACGCCACCAACCAGTCGTCGTCTCAAAATAACAAACACAAACAAAATAAACTAACAACTAGGGCAACACAAAACAAAAACGCCTCGCACGAACCGCCCACAAAAAGGACAAGCACACGCACAGCCTCTGCTGACGACCACGACGCAGCGGCACGCTGCTCCTGTCCCGCGCCCCGCGCCCCACTCGATTCACAACTCACGCGACACCGTCAACGACGGGCTCGCTTCCCGCAACCTACCACCTTTCCGCCACGACGCACAGCCCCAGCCAGCCCCACCCGACGACGCCCGTGGCAACGACTGCACTTTCACCACCGCCTCCCCCTTCCCCCCCCCCAAAACACACACACACACACACACAGCCAGCCAAAAACGCACTCGCGACCCACACATGCACGTGCATCGGCACACGCCAACCAGTCAACGTCGACAACCACACGCAAGGCTCGAAACGAAACCGGCGTCCTTCCACGTTGCCATCACGCTACGCGACACAAGACACAAGGAACCAACACAACAGCCGGCCCCACTAATTCCCACTCTCACGCCGCAAAAAGCACACCGAAACCGCCAAACGCACGCACATTCCCCTTCGCACTGACACCACCGACCGGCTCGCTACCACACACCTCTCGGCAGCCGTTTCACGCCAATTCGCCACACAGTCGACAAGCGCCCGCCCTGTACGGCACACGCAACGACGCAGCGCAGCAAAGGGCGCCCGCAACACATACCTCTCCGCCGCCCGACGCGCCAACCGCCACACCACACCGCCAGCCACTCGCAAATTGTGCACTGCCACCAGCCACACGTCCAACACGCCGCGCCGCCTCCGGCCACCCGCCAGGGGGCGCTCACGTCCGCGACAACAGCGCGGCCCGCCGGGCCGGGCCGAACCGAACCGAGCCGCCGCTGCTCTGCACTCGGCACGGCCACACCCTGCTGCAGACCGGGCTCGTCTCTCTGTACGCGTCTGCCTGCGCATCAACACAACACGACCTTTTATATTTTTTTTTTTCCTCTCTACCGCCATCCCTTCTTCTCGCGTTTTACTCGTTGTTGCAGCAGCGGCGCCACACCTACACATCCACAGCCCCAGCCGAGCCGGCCTCACCTCAGGGCCCGCCGCCAGCGTCTCCTCCTCGGGCACAGGTGCGGTGCTGTGGCCGCCCATCCAACCGCATTGCTGGCCGTCCAGCCACCAGGCGTTCCCACTGCCGCGAGCCACGCCGCGCACCGACCCTGCTGCAGAAAACGAAGCATAGCCAGAGACCGACCGATACACAAAGCAAGCCGTCGCCTCGCCTCTTGTCCTTCCTGCCTTCCTTCCGCCCCCGCCCTTCTCACACCACCGCCTCTCCACTTTCGCCCCCCCCCCCCCCCTCCTTTTTTTTTTTTTTTTTTTTTCTTCTTTCTTTCTTTCTTTGGCCCTCTCTCCTTCCCGCCATGGCGGTTACGGCACCGCCTGCAGCGGCAGATTTTTTGCGCCCACACGCCTACTCCTACCACCATTAACCTTGCCCTGCCCTGCCCATCAACGTCGCAGTCGAACCGACGCTTGCCAACACACTGCCCACGTTCCTTTCTCTTTTCGGCCTACGCCCATTACGCGCCGCCGCCACAGCACCTTCCCTTCCCACAACACACCGACGTCATCACACGCACCCAAAACAGGGGCCACGACCGTGTTCCTCGCCCACTCCCATCCCGCACGGTACGCACATTCCCAACTACTACCGCGCACCCTCCCTTTCCAATCTGTGTGTCTCTGTGTCTGTGTCCTGTCCGCGCGTGACGCCTCTCAACATCCGCCGTCCCCCGTCCCCCGTCCCGTTTTCGCCCCCATGCCGTCGTCGCGCCGCCTCCTCCCCGTCCACCGCCGCCCCTGTCCGCCCCGCACCACACCATACACCGCTGCTTGTCCCGGCCGTTGCCACCAAAGGCGCCGACCGCAAACGCGCCACGCCGCAGCCCCCGTGCGTCTCGCGCTCGCTTGCATCTCCGTGCCGACGCTGCCTCTCTTCCCACTCGCACTCGACCTCGACAACACAGTCTTTGGCTCCGCCACTGCGTGTTCCGGTGGTACGCACGCTGCAACACGTATGTATTCATTACCAGAGCGATGGCGAGGCATGACAGCATCTCTGTCTGACCAGAGAGTTCTTTATCGCTGCTAGTCGGCGCTTGGACCGCGCCAGACGACAGTAGTGGCACGCACCGGGTCGCCAGGAACAGTTGTTATATATATTGTAGCGCGAGTCGGGAGAGGTAGTAGTCGGTCGACAGTAGTAGCGGGTGGACGGTTGTACTGAGCGGGCGTCGGCGGCGTGCTCTGCTCGTCTCGCGACTCTGGTCACGGTTCGGGACGATGTATAGTATATTGTGTTATAATCAAAAAGGTGGTGTGACGCTGCATTGCGCAAATCTGATAACGTATGTTCATTGTACTTATTTTGTTCAACAACAAAAGCCCCACTATTACTGTTTTTCTAAAGTAACTTTTGTCTCTTAACGAAAAACATTCACTTTTTAAAGACTACGTCCTATGGCATTTCCCTCCAAGGAGTGCAATTAATTACCAGCCAGCACTCATTCATTGCACACAGCTGTGTAAGGGGTATCTACAATTGAGGAGCGGATATAAATGCAATTTTTTTTTTGTTTTTTTTTCTTTTGTGTGTGTGTTGTAACCTCCCAGCAAAATTTAAAATAATGGACAATGTTATTTACGGATGCTAATGGACATTGCGCTAATTGTAACCTCGCCCACAATGAGAGGTATTGAAAATGGCAACAAAAATGTGAAATTCGCAATCTGACTCAAATATAAAGTCTTCACACAACATTTAAAAAAGTCCGTTCAGTGACAAGAAACTTCAATTAAACCGAAATATCGGTCTTTGGCCCTGTGCAAAACAATCAGAATTAAAGTCTTACCTCCGAATAAATGGATGTCACATTTCTGCTCTGGTTGTTGCGCAGCGCTTGGAGGAACTGCATTGCAAATAATAATATTCTCTCTTTTTTTTTGTGATTTTAGTGACATTTTTCTTCAAAGAAGTGGAATGAAATGTGAA
>NW_025725419.1:22500-30000 GCF_021461395.2 Schistocerca americana | reverse complement strand
ACTCGTACGAGCACCAGCTATCCTGAGGGAAACTTCGGAGGGAACCAGCTACTAGATGGTTCGATTAGTCTTTCGCCCCTATACCCAGCTCCGACGATCGATTTGCACGTCAGAATCGCTACGGACCTCCATCAGGGTTTCCCCTGACTTCGTCCTGGCCAGGCATAGTTCACCATCTTTCGGGTCCCAACGTGTACGCTCTAGGTGCGCCTCACCTCGCAATGAGGACGAGACGCCCCGGGAGTGCGGAGGCCGCCGCCCCGTGAAGGGCGGGGAAGCCCCATCCTCCCTCGGCCCGCGCAAGGCGAGACCTTCACTTTCATTACGCCTTTAGGTTTCGTACAGCCCAATGACTCGCGCACATGTTAGACTCCTTGGTCCGTGTTTCAAGACGGGTCGTGAAATTGTCCAAAGCTGAAGCGCCGCTGACGGGAGCGATTATTCCGCCGAGAGCATCCCGAGCCAACAGCGGCGCGGGTCCGGGCCGGGCCAGGTAGGTCCGTCATCCGGGAAGAACCGCGCGCGCTTGCCGGGAGCCCGAGCGCCCAAAGGGCGAATCGACTCCTCCAGATATACCGCCGGGCAGCCAGCCAGGACACCGGGCTCTGCCCAACAGACGCGAACCGAGGCCCGCGGAAGGACAGGCTGCGCACCCGGGCCGTAGGCCGGCACCCAGCGGGTCGCGACGTCCTACTAGGGGAGAAGTGCGGCCCACCGCACACCGGAACGGCCCCACCCCGCGGCGAGTGGAAAGGCAACCGGACACGACCCCGCCGCGGATTGCTCCGCGCGGGGCGGCCGGCCCCATCTGCCGAGGGCGGAGGCCAGTGGCCGGATGGGCGTGAATCTCACCCGTTCGACCTTTCGGACTTCTCACGTTTTACCCCAGAACGGTTTCACGTACTTTTGAACTCTCTCTTCAAAGTTCTTTTCAACTTTCCCTCACGGTACTTGTTCGCTATCGGTCTCGTGGTCATATTTAGTCTCAGATGGAGTTTACCACCCACTTGGAGCTGCACTCTCAAGCAACCCGACTCGAAGGAGAGGTCCCGCCGACGCTCGCACCGGCCGCTACGGGCCTGGCACCCTCTACGGGCCGTGCCTCATTCAAGTTGGGACTTGGGCTCGGCGCGAGGCGTCGGGGTAGTGGACCCTCCCAAACACCACATGCCACGACAGGCGGCAGCCTGCGGGGTTCGGTGCTGGACTCTTCCCTGTTCGCGTCGCCGCTACTCTGGGGAATCCTTGTTAGTTTCTTTTCCTCCGCTTAGTAATATGCTTAAATTCAGCGGGTAGTCTCGCCTGCTCTGAGGTCGTTGTACGAGGTGTCGCACGCCACACCGCCAGCCGGCTGTGCACGCTACCGAGTAAGTACCGGTATGCGAACCGCCAGGCGACGGGCGCGCATCGCACGTTTAAGGAGGCGCGGCCGGCCCCACAGGCGGCCGCGACGCTCCCAGGTCTGCGAAGCGGGCAAACGCCGCGCGCTTCAGTATACGTAGCCGACCCTCAGCCAGACGTGGCCCGGGAACGGAATCCATGGACCGCAATGTGCGTTCGAAACGTCGATGTTCATGTGTCCTGCAGTTCACATGTCGACGCGCAATTTGCTGCGTTCTTCATCGACCCACGAGCCGAGTGATCCACCGTCCTGGGTGATCTTTTCTTAGTTTACACTGTCTCTTTCAAGACAGTTGCATAGGCGGGACGTAGGCGTGTGGCGGCCCCTGTTCAAGCGTTCTGTGTCCAAACGGCCTCACGGCCGATGGGCGTCGTACGGCTCCACACCGGAGCGGACAGGCAGTCGGGCGAAAGTCATTCAAAACCGGCGCCAGGCGCCAGGTGCCGCAGGCCAGCCGCTCCAGCGCTTCAGCGCTCGTACCACACAACATTGGCGTTAGTTTTGAGAAGCACGCGTGGTTCCGCACGCGGCGCACGGCTACTGCGAGCCGTACAGGTAGCGTGTTGCGCGACCACGACACGCACATCGAAAGACATGCAGTCTAGTCGGTAATGATCCTTCCGCAGGTTCACCTACGGAAACCTTGTTACGACTTTTACTTCCTCTAAATGATCAAGTTTGGTCATCTTTCCGGTAGCATCGGCAACGACAGAGTCAATGCCGCGTTACCAGTCCGAAGACCTCACTAAATCATTCAATCGGTAGTAGCGACGGGCGGTGTGTACAAAGGGCAGGGACGTAATCAACGCGAGCTTATGACTCGCGCTTACTGGGAATTCCTCGTTCATGGGGAACAATTGCAAGCCCCAATCCCTAGCACGAAGGAGGTTCAGCGGGTTACCCCCGACCTTTCGGCCTAGGAAGACACGCTGATTCCTCAGTGTAGCGCGCGTGCGGCCCAGAACATCTAAGGGCATCACAGACCTGTTATTGCTCAATCTCGTGCGGCTAGAAGCCGCCTGTCCCTCTAAGAAGAAAAGTAATCGCTGACAGCACGAAGGATGTCACGCGACTAGTTAGCAGGCTAGAGTCTCGTTCGTTATCGGAATTAACCAGACAAATCGCTCCACCAACTAAGAACGGCCATGCACCACCACCCACCGAATCAAGAAAGAGCTATCAATCTGTCAATCCTTCCGGTGTCCGGGCCTGGTGAGGTTTCCCGTGTTGAGTCAAATTAAGCCGCAGGCTCCACTCCTGGTGGTGCCCTTCCGTCAATTCCTTTAAGTTTCAGCTTTGCAACCATACTTCCCCCGGAACCCAAAAGCTTTGGTTTCCCGGAGGCTGCCCGCCGAGTCATCGGAGGAACTGCGGCGGATCGCTGGCTGGCATCGTTTATGGTTAGAACTAGGCGGTATCTGATCGCCTTCGAACCTCTAACTTTCGTTCTTGATTAATGAAAACATACTTGGCAAATGCTTTCGCTTCTGTTCGTCTTGCGACGATCCAAGAATTTCACCTCTAACGTCGCAATACGAATGCCCCCGCCTGTCCCTATTAATCATTACCTCGGGTTCCGAAAACCAACAAAATAGAACCGAGGTCCTATTCCATTATTCCATGCACACAGTATTCAGGCGGGCTTGCCTGCTTTAAGCACTCTAATTTGTTCAAAGTAAAACGTGCCGGCCCACCGAGACACTCACTCAAGAGCACCCTGGTAGGATTGCAACGGGGTCCGCCTCGGGACGCACGAGCACGCACGAGGCGCGTCGCACGCCTTCAGCTCGCCCCACCGGCAGGACGTCCCACGATACATGCCAGTTAAACACCGACGGGCGGTGAACCAACAGCGTGGGACACAAATCCCAACTACGAGCTTTTTAACCGCAACAACTTTAATATACGCTATTGGAGCTGGAATTAACCGCGGCTGCTGGCACCAGACTTGCCCTCCAATAGATACTCGTTAAAGGATTTAAAGTGTACTCATTCCGATTACGGGGCCTCGGATGAGTCCCGTATCGTTATTTTTCGTCACTACCTCCCCGTGCCGGGAGTGGGTAATTTGCGCGCCTGCTGCCTTCCTTGGATGTGGTAGCCGTTTCTCAGGCTCCCTCTCCGGAATCGAACCCTGATTCCCCGTTACCCGTTACAACCATGGTAGGCGCAGAACCTACCATCGACAGTTGATAAGGCAGACATTTGAAAGATGCGTCGCCGGTACGAGGACCGTGCGATCAGCCCAAAGTTATTCAGAGTCACCAAGGCAAACGGACCGGACGAGCCGACCGATTGGTTTTGATCTAATAAAAGCGTCCCTTCCATCTCTGGTCGGGACTCTGTTTGCATGTATTAGCTCTAGAATTACCACAGTTATCCAAGTAACGTGGGTACGATCTAAGGAAACCATAACTGATTTAATGAGCCATTCGCGGTTTCACCTTAATGCGGCTTGTACTGAGACATGCATGGCTTAATCTTTGAGACAAGCATATGACTACTGGCAGGATCAACCAGGGAGCTGCGTCAACTAGAGCTGAGCAGCCGGCCGCCCGGGAGTGTGTCCCGGGGGCCCGCGCGAACACGCAAGCGTCCGCTCAATTATTCTGCAAACAGGAGGAGCTGAGCTCCCCTGCACAATACACCTCGAAACCCTCTCAGGTCCCGGCGGCGCGCAGCGCCGTCCTAAGTACTTGGTCGGGTTCGAGAGAGGCGCAATCGCCCGGAGTTTGGCGAGTAGACGCTTTAGGTGCGACCACCCGTGCTCCCAACTGAGCTTGGCCGCTGCCGACAGAGGCCCGGGAGCGTGCTGTCGTGGCATTGCCGGCGGGAGACAACACGCGCCACCTACGGTGGCCGGCAGCTCCAACGCCAGCGCCACAGAAGGACAAAAGCCCCACTTGGGTGCCGAAGCGAACTCTCCCAGCACAGCGCACGCGCCAACACGTCCGCACAGCTGCGATACAATCCACCTGCGAGAACCGCAGAGGCGACCGAGCAGCAGACGGCGTCGCGGCGCCGAGCGCCGGGCGGCGGCGCATCCTCAGCGCACACAGTCCTCAATCGGACCAGCACACTGCAGATGTCCACCGCGCTTCGCACCGGGCCCGCGAGGACCTACTTTGGCCGCACGGCGCCGCGTGCAGGGTGCGCCGGCGCGCAGCTGCGCCGCCTGCCGCCTCCGTCGGCCGGCGCGCCTGCCACTTGGCCGCCCCCACCAGCCGGCTGTAGCGCGTGCGCCCACGCACCGCGCGGCCAGCACGCCGGAAGGCCCCCCCTCACCGGCCGGGGACGGTCCCACCCAGCCACCGCCGCGTATCGCTTCACACCCACATGCCATTCACGTTCGTGGGCATGGTGGGTATCGCTGAAACAACCGGTTGGTAGCTCAACCGATCGTCGCCATCACTGATTCACCTCTAGCGAGAACAACCGCACCACAACGGTTTACCAGTTCTTCATTTGCGTAACGTCACCAGCAAACGTAGACGTCCATCGCCATTTGCAAATTCAACGATTGTTGCATGCCTGTGTCAGGTGTCACGACACACTATGTCTGCCCACATACACGCAACAACATGTGCACGCTTCGCGAACACGTGGAAGGTGGCCCCCGTACGTATGCGATGTCCATTGCGCGAACGGACTGTCAACCGGCCTCTGTCGCATGTCGCAGATGTGGAACGCAGTGCACCATGCTATCACGGTGTGTGAGAAGAGACGACTACGTCTGACAACACGCGCCACTACATCAACAGACGGCTCATGCTGATCGCCATCCACGGCATACCATACTGCAATCCAGCTCTTATAGGGAGACGACACGTAGCTGAGTGCACAATATTTGGACCGTATGGTTCGCCGTTGTTGGCGCAGTCGTGGTACGGTCACACATGTACCACGATGTATCATTCAGTACATGAGGACCAATGTGCGGTACAGTGTGTGATTTGGACGTACAACATCAGCGGACAGTTGCCACAAGCCGTACCACAACGTAGGCTGTGCTTCGCCATGCGAATGCCAATGAACAACTGCGAAGGGCATTGAGCATGTACGTCCTGTCCGCCATCCGCATTACAGTGTATAGCTGCAAGGTGTTTAACATGAAGCGATACTCTGGGGACCCGGGCAGTGCGAGTAGCAAACTATATTGCGGGGGTTGCAGTTAGGCAACACTACACTAATTTAACGCGTCGTATGACAATTACAGAGCAGGTTAAGGCCCAACGTGTGTTGGGTTAAGGCCCAACGTGTGTTGGGTTAAGGCCCAACGTGTGTTGGGTTAAGGCCCAACGTGTGTTGGGGTTAAGGCCCAACGTGTGTTGGGTTAAGGCCCAACGTGTGTTGGGTTAAGGCCCAACGTGTGTTGGGTTAAGGCCCAACGTGTGTTGGGTTAAGGCCCAACGTGTGTTGGGTTAAGGCCCAACGTGTGTTGGGTTAAGGCCCAACGTGTGTTGGGTTAAGGCCCAACGTGTGTTGGGTTAAGGCCCAACGTGTGTTGGGTTAAGGCCCAACGTGTGTTGGGTTAAGGCCCAACGTGTGTTGGGTTAAGGCCAACGTGTGTTGGGGTTAAGGCCCAACGTGTGTTGGGTTAAGGCCCAACGTGTGTTGGGTTAAGGCCCAACGTGTGTTGGGTTAAGCCCAACGTGTGTTGGGTTAAGGCCCAACGTGTGTTGGGTTAAGGCCCAACGTGTGTTGGGTTAAGGCCCAACGTGTGTTGGGTTAAGGCCCAACGTGTGTTGGGTTAAGGCCCAACGTGTGTTGGGTTAAGGCGCAACATAGGTTAGGTTAAGGCGCAACATAGGTTAGGTTAAGGCGCAACATAGGTTAGGTTAAGGCGCAACATAGGTTAGGTTAAGGCGCAACATAGGTTAGGTTAAGGCGCAACATAGGTTAGGTTACGGCGCAACATAGGTTAGGTTAAGGCGCAACATAGGTTAGGTTAAGGCGCAACATAGGTTAGGTTACGGCGCAACATAGGTTAGGTTAAGGCGCAACATAGGTTAGGTTAAGGCGCAACATAGGTTAGGTTAAGGCGCAACATAGGTTAGGTTAAGGCGCAACATAGGTTAGGTTAAGGCGCAACATAGGTTAGGTTAAGGCGCAACATAGGTTAGGTTAAGGCGCAACATAGGTTAGGTTAAGGCGCAACATAGGTTAGGTTACGGCGCAACATAGGTTAGGTTAAGGCGCAACATAGGTTAGGTTAAGGCGCAACATAGGTTAGGTTAAGGCGCAACATAGGTTAGGTTATGGCGCAACATAGGTTAGGTTACGGCGCAACATAGGTTAGGTTACGGCGCAACATAGGTTAGGTTAAGGCGCAACATAGGTTAGGTTAAGGCGCAACATAGGTTAGGTTAAGGCGCAACATAGGTTAGGTTAAGGCGCAACATAGGTTAGGTTAAGGCGCAACATAGGTTAGGTTAAGGCGCAACATAGGTTAGGTTTAAGGCGCAACATAGGTTAGGTTAAGGCGCAACATGGGTTAGGTTAAGGCGCAACATGGGTTAGGTTAAGGCGCAACATGGGTAGGTTAAGGCGCAACATGGGTTAGGTTAAGGCGGCAACATGGGTTAGGTTAAGGCGCAGAACATGGGTTAGGTTAAGGCGCAACATGGGTTAGGTTAAGGCGCAACATGGGTTAGGTTAAGGCGCAACATGGGTTTAGGTTAAGGCGCAACATGGGTTAGGTTAAGGCGCAACATGGTTAGGTTAAGGCGCAACATGGGTTAGGTTAAGGCGCAACATGGGTTAGGTTAAGGTACAATATGGGTTAGGTTAAGGTACAATATGGGTTAGGTTAAGGTACAATATGGGTTTAGGTTAAGGTACAATATGGGTTAGGTTAAGGTACAATATGGGTTAGGTTAAGGTACAATATGGGTTAGGTAAGGTACAATATGGGTTAGGTTAAGGTACAATATGGGTTAGGTTAAGGTACAATACGGGTTAGGTTAAGGTACAATACGGGTTAGGTTAAGGTACAATACGGGTTAGGTTAAGGTACAATACGGGTTAGGTTAAGGTACAATACGGGTTAGGTTAAGGTACAATACGGGTTAGGTTAAGGCACTTGGGGGGGGGGGGGG
>NW_025725419.1:10000-17500 GCF_021461395.2 Schistocerca americana | reverse complement strand
AGCTATCCTGAGGGAAACTTCGGAGGGAACCAGCTACTAGATGGTTCGATTAGTCTTTCGCCCCTATACCCAGCTCCGACGATCGATTTGCACGTCAGAATCGCTACGGACCTCCATCAGGGTTTCCCCTGACTTCGTCCTGGCCAGGCATAGTTCACCATCTTTCGGGTCCCAACGTGTACGCTCTAGGTGCGCCTCACCTCGCAATGAGGACGAGACGCCCCGGGAGTGCGGAGGCCGCCGCCCCGTGAAGGGCGGGGAAGCCCCATCCTCCCTCGGCCCGCGCAAGGCGAGACCTTCACTTTCATTACGCCTTTAGGTTTCGTACAGCCCAATGACTCGCGCACATGTTAGACTCCTTGGTCCGTGTTTCAAGACGGGTCGTGAAATTGTCCAAAGCTGAAGCGCCGCTGACGGGAGCGATTATTCCGCCCGAGAGCATCCCGAGCCAACAGCGGCGCGGGTCCGGGGCCGGGCCAGGTAGGTCCGTCATCCGGGAAGAACCGCGCGCGCTTGCCGGGAGCCCGAGCGCCCAAAGGGGCGAATCGACTCCTCCAGATATACCGCCGGGCAGCCAGCCAGGACACCGGGGCTCTGCCCAACAGACGCGAACCGAGGCCCGCGGAAGGACAGGCTGCGCACCCGGGCCGTAGGCCGGCACCCAGCGGGTCGCGACGTCCTACTAGGGGAGAAGTGCGGCCCACCGCACACCGGAACGGCCCCACCCCGCGGCGAGTGGAAAGGCAACCGGACACGACCCCGCCGCGGATTGCTCCGCGCGGGCGGCCGGCCCCATCTGCCGAGGGCGGAGGCCAGTGGCCGGATGGGCGTGAATCTCACCCGTTCGACCTTTCGGACTTCTCACGTTTACCCCAGAACGGTTTCACGTACTTTTGAACTCTCTCTTCAAAGTTCTTTTCAACTTTCCCTCACGGTACTTGTTCGCTATCGGTCTCGTGGTCATATTTAGTCTCAGATGGAGTTTACCACCCACTTGGAGCTGCACTCTCAAGCAACCCGACTCGAAGGAGAGGTCCCGCCGACGCTCGCACCGGCCGCTACGGGCCTGGCACCCTCTACGGGCCGTGGCCTCATTCAAGTTGGACTTGGGCTCGGCGCGAGGCGTCGGGGTAGTGGACCCTCCCAAACACCACATGCCACGACAGGCGGCAGCCTGCGGGGTTCGGTGCTGGACTCTTCCCTGTTCGCTCGCCGCTACTGGGGGAATCCTTGTTAGTTTCTTTTCCTCCGCTTAGTAATATGCTTAAATTCAGCGGGTAGTCTCGCCTGCTCTGAGGTCGTTGTACGAGGTGTCGCACGCCACACCGCCAGCCGGCTGTGCACGCTACCGAGTAAGTACCGGTATGCGAACCGCCAGGCGACGGGCGCGCATCGCACGTTTAAGGAGGCGCGGCCGGCCCCACAGGCGGCCGCGACGCTCCCAGGTCTGCGAAGCGGGGCAAACGCCGCGCGCTTCAGTATACGTAGCCGACCCTCAGCCAGACGTGGCCCGGGAACGGAATCCATGGACCGCAATGTGCGTTCGAAACGTCGATGTTCATGTGTCCTGCAGTTCACATGTCGACGCGCAATTTGCTGCGTTCTTCATCGACCCACGAGCCGAGTGATCCACCGTCCTGGGTGATCTTTTCTTAGTTTACACTGTCTCTTTCAAGACAGTTGCATAGGCGGGACGTAGGCGTGTGGCGGCCCCTGTTCAAGCGTTCTGTGTCCAACGGCCTCACGGCCGATGGGCGTCGTACGGCTCCACACCGGAGCGGACAGGCAGTCGGGCGAAAGTCATTCAAAACCGGCGCCAGGCGCCAGGTGCCGCAGGCCAGCCGCTCCAGCGCTTCAGCGCTCGTACCACACAACATTGGCGTTAGTTTTGAGAAGCACGCGTGGTTCCGCACGCGGCGCACGGCTACTGCGAGCCGTACAGGTAGCGTGTTGCGCGACACGACACGCACATCGAAAGACATGCAGTCTAGTCGGTAATGATCCTTCCGCAGGTTCACCTACGGAAACCTTGTTACGACTTTTACTTCCTCTAAATGATCAAGTTTGGTCATCTTTCCGGTAGCATCGGCAACGACAGAGTCAATGCCGCGTACCAGTCCGAAGACCTCACTAAATCATTCAATCGGTAGTAGCGACGGGCGGTGTGTACAAAGGGCAGGGACGTAATCAACGCGAGCTTATGACTCGCGCTTACTGGGAATTCCTCGTTCATGGGGAACAATTGCAAGCCCCAATCCCTAGCACGAAGGAGGTTCAGCGGGTTACCCCGACCTTTCGGCCTAGGAAGACACGCTGATTCCTTCAGTGTAGCGCGCGTGCGGCCCAGAACATCTAAGGGCATCACAGACCTGTTATTGCTCAATCTCGTGCGGCTAGAAGCCGCCTGTCCCTCTAAGAAGAAAAGTAATCGCTGACAGCACGAAGGATGTCACGCGACTAGTTAGCAGGCTAGAGTCTCGTTCGTTATCGGAATTAACCAGACAAATCGCTCCACCAACTAAGAACGGCCATGCACCACCACCCACCGAATCAAGAAAGAGCTATCAATCTGTCAATCCTTCCGGTGTCCGGGCCTGGTGAGGTTTCCCGTGTTGAGTCAAATTAAGCCGCAGGCTCCACTCCTGGTGGTGCCCTTCCGTCAATTCCTTTAAGTTTCAGCTTTGCAACCATACTTCCCCCGGAACCCAAAAGCTTTGGTTTCCCAGAGGCTGCCCGCCGAGTCATCGGAGGAACTGCGGCGGATCGCTGGCTGGCATCGTTTATGGTTAGAACTAGGGCGGTATCTGATCGCCTTCGAACCTCTAACTTTCGTTCTTGATTAATGAAAACATACTTGGCAAATGCTTTCGCTTCTGTTCGTCTTGCGACGATCCAAGAATTTCACCTCTAACGTCGCAATACGAATGCCCCCGCCTGTCCCTATTAATCATTACCTCGGGTTCCGAAAACCAACAAAATAGAACCGAGGTCCTATTCCATTATTCCATGCACACAGTATTCAGGCGGGCTTGCCTGCTTTAAGCACTCTAATTTGTTCAAAGTAAACGTGCCGGCCCACCGAGACACTCACTCAAGAGCACCCTGGTAGGATTGCAACGGGGTCCGCCTCGGGACGCACGAGCACGCACGAGGCGCGTCGCACGCCTTCAGCTCGCCCCACCGGCAGGACGTCCCACGATACATGCCAGTTAAACACCGACGGGCGGTGAACCAACAGCGTGGGACACAAATCCAACTACGAGCTTTTTAACCGCAACAACTTTAATATACGCTATTGGAGCTGGAATTACCGCGGCTGCTGGCACCAGACTTGCCCTCCAATAGATACTCGTTAAAGGATTTAAAGTGTACTCATTCCGATTACGGGGCCTCGGATGAGTCCCGTATCGTTATTTTTCGTCACTACCTCCCCGTGCCGGGAGTGGGTAATTTGCGCGCCTGCTGCCTTCCTTGGATGTGGTAGCCGTTTCTCAGGCTCCCTCTCCGGAATCGAACCCTGATTCCCCGTTACCCGTTACAACCATGGTAGGCGCAGAACCTACCATCGACAGTTGATAAGGCAGACATTTGAAAGATGCGTCGCCGGTACGAGGACCGTGCGATCAGCCCAAAGTTATTCAGAGTCACCAAGGCAAACGGACCGGACGAGCCGACCGATTGGTTTTGATCTAATAAAAGCGTCCCTTCCATCTCTGGTCGGGACTCTGTTTGCATGTATTAGCTCTAGAATTACCACAGTTATCCAAGTAACGTGGGTACGATCTAAGGAACCATAACTGATTTAATGAGCCATTCGCGGTTTCACCTTAATGCGGCTTGTACTGAGACATGCATGGCTTAATCTTTGAGACAAGCATATGACTACTGGCAGGATCAACCAGGGAGCTGCGTCAACTAGAGCTGAGCAGCCGGCCGCCCGGGAGTGTGTCCCGGGGGCCCGCGCGAACACGCAAGCGTCCGCTCAATTATTCTGCAAACAGGAGGAGGCTGAGCTCCCCTGCACAATACACCTCGAAACCCTCTCAGGTCCCGGCGGCGCGCAGCGCCGTCCTAAGTACTTGGTCGGGTTCGAGAGAGGCGCAATCGCCCGGAGTTTGGCGAGTAGACGCTTTAGGTGCGACCACCCGTGCTCCCAACTGAGCTTGCCGCTGCCGACAGAGGCCCGGGAGCGTGCTGTCGTGGCATTGCCGGCGGGAGACAACACGCGCCACCTACGGTGGCCGGCAGCTCCAACGCCAGCGCCACAGAAGGACAAAAGCCCCACTTGGGTGCCGAAGCGAACTCTCCCAGCACAGCGCACGCGCCAACACGTCCGCACAGCTGCGATACAATCCACCTGCGAGAACCGCAGAGGCGACCGAGCAGCAGACGGCGTCGCGGCGCCGAGCGCCGGGCGGCGGCGCATCCTCAGCGCACACAGTCCTCAATCGGACCAGCACACTGCAGATGTCCACCGCGCTTCGCACCGGGCCCGCGAGGACCTACTTTGGCCGCACGGCGCCGCGTGCAGGGTGCGCCGGCGCGCAGCTGCGCCGCCTGCCGCCTCCGTCGGCCGGCGCGCCTGCCACTGGCCGCCCCCACCAGCCGGCTGTAGCGCGTGCGCCCACGCACCGCGCGGCCAGCACGCCGGAAGGCCCCCCCTCACCGGCCGGGGACGGTCCCACCCAGCCACCGCCGCGTATCGCTTCACACCCACATGCCATTCACGTTCGTGGGCATGGTGGGTATCGCTGAAACAACCGGTTGGTAGCTCAACCGATCGTCGCCATCACTGATTCACCTCTAGCGAGAACAACCGCACCACAACGGTTTACCAGTTCTTCATTTGCGTAACGTCACCAGCAAACGTAGACGTCCATCGCCATTTGCAAATTCAACGATTGTTGCATGCCTGTGTCAGGTGTCACGACACACTATGTCTGCCCACATACACGCAACAACATGTGCACGCTTCGCGAACACGTGGAAGGTGGCCCCCGTACGTATGCGATGTCCATTGCGCGAACGACTGTCAACCGGCCTCTGTCGCATGTCGCAGATGTGGAACGCAGTGCACCATGCTATCACGGTGTGTGAGAAGAGACGACTACGTCTGACAACACGCGCCACTACATCAACAGACGGCTCATGCTGATCGCCATCCACGGCATACCATACTGCAATCCAGCTCTTATAGGGAGACGACACGTAGCTGAGTGCACAATATTTGGACCGTATGGTTCGCCGTTGTTGGCGCAGTCGTGGTACGGTCACACATGTACCACGATGTATCATTCAGTACATGAGGACCAATGTGCGGTACAGTGTGTGATTTGGACGTACAACATCAGCGGACAGTTGCCACAAGCCGTACCACAACGTAGGCTGTGCTTCGCCATGCGAATGCCAATGAACAACTGCGAAGGGCATTGAGCATGTACGTCCTGCCGCCATCCGCATTACAGTGTATAGCTGCAAGGTGTTTAACATGAAGCGATACTCTGGGGACCGGGCAGTGCGAGTAGCAAACTATATTGCGGGGGTTGCAGTTAGGCAACACTACACTAATTTAACGCGTCGTATGACAATTACAGAGCAGGTTAAGGCCCAACGTGTGTTGGGTTAAGGCCCAACGTGTGTTGGGTTAAGGCCCAACGTGTGTTGGGTTAAGGCCCAACGTGTGTTGGGTTAAGGCCCAACGTGTGTTGGGTTAAGGCCCAACGTGTGTTGGGTTAAGGCCCAACGTGTGTTGGGTTAAGGCCCAACGTGTGTTGGGTTAAGGCCCAACGTGTGTTGGGTTAAGGCCCAACGTGTGTTGGGTTAAGGCCCAACGTGTGTTGGGTTAAGGCCCAACGTGTGTTGGGTTAAGGCCCAACGTGTGTTGGGTTAAGGCCCAACGTGTGTTGGGTTAAGGCCCAACGTGTGTTGGGTTAAGGCCCAACGTGTGTTGGGTTAAGGCCCAACGTGTGTTGGGTTAAGGCCCAACGTGTGTTGGGTTAAGGCCCAACGTGTGTTGGGTTAAGGCCCAACGTGTGTTGGGTTAAGGCCCAACGTGTGTTGGGTTAAGGCCCAACGTGTGTTGGGTTAAGGCCCAACGTGTGTTGGGTTAAGGCCCAACGTGTGTTGGGTTAAGGCGCAACATAGGTTGGGTTAAGGCGCAACATAGGTTAGGTTAAGGCGCAACATAGGTTAGGTTAAGGCGCAACATAGGTTAGGTTAAGGCGCAACATAGGTTAGGTTAAGGCGCAACATAGGTTAGGTTAAGGCGCAACATAGGTTAGGTTACGGCGCAACATAGGTTAGGTTAAGGCGCAACATAGGTTAGGTTAAGGCGCAACATAGGTTAGGTTACGGCGCAACATAGGTTAGGTTAAGGCGCAACATAGGTTAGGTTAAGGCGCAACATAGGTTAGGTTAAGGCGCAACATAGGTTAGGTTAAGGCGCAACATAGGTTAGGTTAAGGCGCAACATAGGTTAGGTTAAGGCGCAACATAGGTTAGGTTAAGGCGCAACATAGGTTAGGTTAAGGCGCAACATAGGTTAGGTTACGGCGCAACATAGGTTAGGTTAAGGCGCAACATAGGTTAGGTTAAGGCGCAACATAGGTTAGGTTAAGGCGCAACATAGGTTAGGTTATGGCGCAACATAGGTTAGGTTACGGCGCAACATAGGTTAGGTTACGGCGCAACATAGGTTAGGTTAAGGCGCAACATAGGTTAGGTTAAGGCGCAACATAGGTTAGGTTAAGGCGCAACATAGGTTAGGTTAAGGCGCAACATAGGTTAGGTTAAGGCGCAACATAGGTTAGGTTAAGGCGCAACATAGGTTAGGTTAAGGCGCAACATAGGTTAGGTTAAGGCGCAACATGGGTTAGGTTAAGGCGCAACATGGGTTAGGTTAAGGCGCAACATGGGTTAGGTTAAGGCGCAACATGGGTTAGGTTAAGGCGCAACATGGGTTAGGTTAAGGCGCAACATGGGTTAGGTTAAGGCGCAACATGGGTTAGGTTAAGGCGCAACATGGGTTAGGTTAAGGCGCAACATGGGTTAGGTTAAGGCGCAACATGGGTTAGGTTAAGGCGCAACATGGGTTAGGTTAAGGCGCAACATGGGTTAGGTTAAGGCGCAACATGGGTTAGGTTAAGGTACAATATGGGTTAGGTTAAGGTACAATATGGGTTAGGTTAAGGTACAATATGGGTTAGGTTAAGGTACAATATGGGTTAGGTTAAGGTACAATATGGGTTAGGTTAAGGTACAATATGGGTTAGGTTAAGGTACAATATGGGTTAGGTTAAGGTACAATATGGGTTAGGTTAAGGTACAATATGGGTTAGGTTAAGGTACAATACGGGTTAGGTTAAGGTACAATACGGGTTAGGTTAAGGTACAATACGGGTTAGGTTAAGGTACAATACGGGTTAGGTTAAGGTACAATACGGGTTAGGTTAAGGTACAATACGGGTTAGGTTAAGGTACAATACGGGTTAGGTTAAGGCA
>NW_025725419.1:0-5000 GCF_021461395.2 Schistocerca americana | reverse complement strand
CAGCTATCCTGAGGGAAACTTCGGAGGGAACCAGCTACTAGATGGTTCGATTAGTCTTTCGCCCCTATACCCAGCTCCGACGATCGATTTGCACGTCAGAATCGCTACGGACCTCCATCAGGGTTTCCCCTGACTTCGTCCTGGCCAGGCATAGTTCACCATCTTTCGGGTCCCAACGTGTACGCTCTAGGTGCGCCTCACCTCGCAATGAGGACGAGACGCCCCGGGAGTGCGGAGGCCGCCGCCCCGTGAAGGGCGGGGAAGCCCCATCCTCCCTCGGCCCGCGCAAGGCGAGACCTTCACTTTCATTACGCCTTTAGGTTTCGTACAGCCCAATGACTCGCGCACATGTTAGACTCCTTGGTCCGTGTTTCAAGACGGGTCGTGAAATTGTCCAAAGCTGAAGCGCCGCTGACGGGAGCGATTATTCCGCCCGAGAGCATCCCGAGCCAACAGCGGCGCGGGTCCGGGGCCGGGCCAGGTAGGTCCGTCATCCGGGAAGAACCGCGCGCGCTTGCCGGGAGCCCGAGCGCCCAAAGGGGCGAATCGACTCCTCCAGATATACCGCCGGGCAGCCAGCCAGGACACCGGGGCTCTGCCCAACAGACGCGAACCGAGGCCCGCGGAAGGACAGGCTGCGCACCCGGGCCGTAGGCCGGCACCCAGCGGGTCGCGACGTCCTACTAGGGGAGAAGTGCGGCCCACCGCACACCGGAACGGCCCCACCCCGCGGCGAGTGGAAAGGCAACCGGACACGACCCCGCCGCGGATTGCTCCGCGCGGGCGGCCGGCCCCATCTGCCGAGGGCGGAGGCCAGTGGCCGGATGGGCGTGAATCTCACCCGTTCGACCTTTCGGACTTCTCACGTTTACCCCAGAACGGTTTCACGTACTTTTGAACTCTCTCTTCAAAGTTCTTTTCAACTTTCCCTCACGGTACTTGTTCGCTATCGGTCTCGTGGTCATATTTAGTCTCAGATGGAGTTTACCACCCACTTGGAGCTGCACTCTCAAGCAACCCGACTCGAAGGAGAGGTCCCGCCGACGCTCGCACCGGCCGCTACGGGCCTGGCACCCTCTACGGGCCGTGGCCTCATTCAAGTTGGACTTGGGCTCGGCGCGAGGCGTCGGGGTAGTGGACCCTCCCAAACACCACATGCCACGACAGGCGGCAGCCTGCGGGGTTCGGTGCTGGACTCTTCCCTGTTCGCTCGCCGCTACTGGGGGAATCCTTGTTAGTTTCTTTTCCTCCGCTTAGTAATATGCTTAAATTCAGCGGGTAGTCTCGCCTGCTCTGAGGTCGTTGTACGAGGTGTCGCACGCCACACCGCCAGCCGGCTGTGCACGCTACCGAGTAAGTACCGGTATGCGAACCGCCAGGCGACGGGCGCGCATCGCACGTTTAAGGAGGCGCGGCCGGCCCCACAGGCGGCCGCGACGCTCCCAGGTCTGCGAAGCGGGGCAAACGCCGCGCGCTTCAGTATACGTAGCCGACCCTCAGCCAGACGTGGCCCGGGAACGGAATCCATGGACCGCAATGTGCGTTCGAAACGTCGATGTTCATGTGTCCTGCAGTTCACATGTCGACGCGCAATTTGCTGCGTTCTTCATCGACCCACGAGCCGAGTGATCCACCGTCCTGGGTGATCTTTTCTTAGTTTACACTGTCTCTTTCAAGACAGTTGCATAGGCGGGACGTAGGCGTGTGGCGGCCCCTGTTCAAGCGTTCTGTGTCCAACGGCCTCACGGCCGATGGGCGTCGTACGGCTCCACACCGGAGCGGACAGGCAGTCGGGCGAAAGTCATTCAAAACCGGCGCCAGGCGCCAGGTGCCGCAGGCCAGCCGCTCCAGCGCTTCAGCGCTCGTACCACACAACATTGGCGTTAGTTTTGAGAAGCACGCGTGGTTCCGCACGCGGCGCACGGCTACTGCGAGCCGTACAGGTAGCGTGTTGCGCGACACGACACGCACATCGAAAGACATGCAGTCTAGTCGGTAATGATCCTTCCGCAGGTTCACCTACGGAAACCTTGTTACGACTTTTACTTCCTCTAAATGATCAAGTTTGGTCATCTTTCCGGTAGCATCGGCAACGACAGAGTCAATGCCGCGTACCAGTCCGAAGACCTCACTAAATCATTCAATCGGTAGTAGCGACGGGCGGTGTGTACAAAGGGCAGGGACGTAATCAACGCGAGCTTATGACTCGCGCTTACTGGGAATTCCTCGTTCATGGGGAACAATTGCAAGCCCCAATCCCTAGCACGAAGGAGGTTCAGCGGGTTACCCCGACCTTTCGGCCTAGGAAGACACGCTGATTCCTTCAGTGTAGCGCGCGTGCGGCCCAGAACATCTAAGGGCATCACAGACCTGTTATTGCTCAATCTCGTGCGGCTAGAAGCCGCCTGTCCCTCTAAGAAGAAAAGTAATCGCTGACAGCACGAAGGATGTCACGCGACTAGTTAGCAGGCTAGAGTCTCGTTCGTTATCGGAATTAACCAGACAAATCGCTCCACCAACTAAGAACGGCCATGCACCACCACCCACCGAATCAAGAAAGAGCTATCAATCTGTCAATCCTTCCGGTGTCCGGGCCTGGTGAGGTTTCCCGTGTTGAGTCAAATTAAGCCGCAGGCTCCACTCCTGGTGGTGCCCTTCCGTCAATTCCTTTAAGTTTCAGCTTTGCAACCATACTTCCCCCGGAACCCAAAAGCTTTGGTTTCCCGGAGGCTGCCCGCCGAGTCATCGGAGGAACTGCGGCGGATCGCTGGCTGGCATCGTTTATGGTTAGAACTAGGGCGGTATCTGATCGCCTTCGAACCTCTAACTTTCGTTCTTGATTAATGAAAACATACTTGGCAAATGCTTTCGCTTCTGTTCGTCTTGCGACGATCCAAGAATTTCACCTCTAACGTCGCAATACGAATGCCCCCGCCTGTCCCTATTAATCATTACCTCGGGTTCCGAAAACCAACAAAATAGAACCGAGGTCCTATTCCATTATTCCATGCACACAGTATTCAGGCGGGCTTGCCTGCTTTAAGCACTCTAATTTGTTCAAAGTAAACGTGCCGGCCCACCGAGACACTCACTCAAGAGCACCCTGGTAGGATTGCAACGGGGTCCGCCTCGGGACGCACGAGCACGCACGAGGCGCGTCGCACGCCTTCAGCTCGCCCCACCGGCAGGACGTCCCACGATACATGCCAGTTAAACACCGACGGGCGGTGAACCAACAGCGTGGGACACAAATCCAACTACGAGCTTTTTAACCGCAACAACTTTAATATACGCTATTGGAGCTGGAATTACCGCGGCTGCTGGCACCAGACTTGCCCTCCAATAGATACTCGTTAAAGGATTTAAAGTGTACTCATTCCGATTACGGGGCCTCGGATGAGTCCCGTATCGTTATTTTTCGTCACTACCTCCCCGTGCCGGGAGTGGGTAATTTGCGCGCCTGCTGCCTTCCTTGGATGTGGTAGCCGTTTCTCAGGCTCCCTCTCCGGAATCGAACCCTGATTCCCCGTTACCCGTTACAACCATGGTAGGCGCAGAACCTACCATCGACAGTTGATAAGGCAGACATTTGAAAGATGCGTCGCCGGTACGAGGACCGTGCGATCAGCCCAAAGTTATTCAGAGTCACCAAGGCAAACGGACCGGACGAGCCGACCGATTGGTTTTGATCTAATAAAAGCGTCCCTTCCATCTCTGGTCGGGACTCTGTTTGCATGTATTAGCTCTAGAATTACCACAGTTATCCAAGTAACGTGGGTACGATCTAAGGAACCATAACTGATTTAATGAGCCATTCGCGGTTTCACCTTAATGCGGCTTGTACTGAGACATGCATGGCTTAATCTTTGAGACAAGCATATGACTACTGGCAGGATCAACCAGGGAGCTGCGTCAACTAGAGCTGAGCAGCCGGCCGCCCGGGAGTGTGTCCCGGGGGCCCGCGCGAACACGCAAGCGTCCGCTCAATTATTCTGCAAACAGGAGGAGGCTGAGCTCCCCTGCACAATACACCTCGAAACCCTCTCAGGTCCCGGCGGCGCGCAGCGCCGTCCTAAGTACTTGGTCGGGTTCGAGAGAGGCGCAATCGCCCGGAGTTTGGCGAGTAGACGCTTTAGGTGCGACCACCCGTGCTCCCAACTGAGCTTGCCGCTGCCGACAGAGGCCCGGGAGCGTGCTGTCGTGGCATTGCCGGCGGGAGACAACACGCGCCACCTACGGTGGCCGGCAGCTCCAACGCCAGCGCCACAGAAGGACAAAAGCCCCACTTGGGTGCCGAAGCGAACTCTCCCAGCACAGCGCACGCGCCAACACGTCCGCACAGCTGCGATACAATCCACCTGCGAGAACCGCAGAGGCGACCGAGCAGCAGACGGCGTCGCGGCGCCGAGCGCCGGGCGGCGGCGCATCCTCAGCGCACACAGTCCTCAATCGGACCAGCACACTGCAGATGTCCACCGCGCTTCGCACCGGGCCCGCGAGGACCTACTTTGGCCGCACGGCGCCGCGTGCAGGGTGCGCCGGCGCGCAGCTGCGCCGCCTGCCGCCTCCGTCGGCCGGCGCGCCTGCCACTGGCCGCCCCCACCAGCCGGCTGTAGCGCGTGCGCCCACGCACCGCGCGGCCAGCACGCCGGAAGGCCCCCCCTCACCGGCCGGGGACGGTCCCACCCAGCCACCGCCGCGTATCGCTTCACACCCACATGCCATTCACGTTCGTGGGCATGGTGGGTATCGCTGAAACAACCGGTTGGTAGCTCAACCGATCGTCGCCATCACTGATTCACCTCTAGCGAGAACAACCGCACCACAACGGTTTACCAGTTCTTCATTTGCGTAACGTCACCAGCAAACGTAGACGTCCATCGCCATTTGCAAATTCAACGATTGTTGCATGCCTGTGTCAGGTGTCACGACACACTATGTCTGCCCACATACACGCAACAACATGTGCACGCTTCGCGAACACGTGGAAGGTGGCCCCC
>NW_025725418.1:25000-27500 GCF_021461395.2 Schistocerca americana | reverse complement strand
TCAGCGCACACAGTCCTCAATCGGACCAGCACACTGCAGATGTCCACCGCGCTTCGCACCGGGCCCGCGAGGACCTACTTTGGCCGCACGGCGCCGCGTGCAGGGTGCGCCGGCGCGCAGCTGCGCCGCCTGCCGCCTCCGTCGGCCGGCGCGCCTGCCACTGGCCGCCCCCACCAGCCGGCTGTAGCGCGTGCGCCCACGCACCGCGCGGCCAGCACGCCGGGAGGCCCCCCCTCACCGGCCGGGGACGGTCCCACCCAGCCACCGCCGCGTATCGCTTCACACCCACATGCCATTCACGTTCGTGGGCATGGTGGGTATCGCTGAAACAACCGGTTGGTAGCTCAACCGATCGTCGCCATCACTGATTCACCTCTAGCGAGAACAACCGCACCACAACGGTTTACCAGTTGTTCATTTGCGTAACGTCACCAGCAAACGTAGACGTCCATCGCCATTTGCAAATTCAACGATTGTTGCATGCCTGTGTCAGGTGTCACGACACACTATGTCTGCCCACATACACGCAACAACATGTGCACGCTTCGCGAACACGTGGAAGGTGGCCCCCGTACGTATGCGATGTCCATTGCGCGAACGACTGTCAACCGGCCTCTGTCGCATGTCGCAGATGTGGAACGCAGTGCACCATGCTATCACGGTGTGTGAGAAGAGACGACTACGTCTGACAACACGCACCACTACATCAACAGACGGCTCATGCTGATCGCCATCCACGGCATACCATACTGCAATCCAGCTCTTATAGGGAGACGACACGTAGCTGAGTGCACAATATTTGGACCGTATGGTTCGCCGTTGTTGGCGCAGTCGTGGTACGGTCACACATGTACCACGATGTATCATTCAGTACATGAGGACCAATGTGCAGTACAGTGTGTGATTTGGACGTACAACATCAGCGGACAGTTGACACAAGCCGTACCACAACGTAGGCTGTGCTTCGCCATGCGAATGCCAATGAACAACTGCGAAGGGCATTGAGCATGTACGTCCTGCTGCCATCCGCATTACAGTGTATAGCTGCAAGGTGTTTAACATGAAGCGATACTCTGGGGACCGGGCAGTGCGAGTAGCAAACTATATTGCGGGGGTTGCAGTTAGGCAACACTACACTAATTTAACGCGTCGTATGACAATTACAGAGCGGGTTAAGGCCCAACGTGTGTTGGGTTAAGGCCCAACGTGTGTTGGGTTAAGGCCCAACGTGTGTTGGGTTAAGGCCCAACGTGTGTTGGGTTAAGGCCCAACGTGTGTTGGGTTAAGGCCCAACGTGTGTTGGGTTAAGGCCCAACGTGTGTTGGGTTAAGGCGCAACGTGTGTTGGGTTAAGGCGCAACGTGTGTTGGGTTAAGGCGCAACGTGTGTTGGGTTAAGGCGCAACGTGTGTTGGGTTAAGGCGCAACATGGGTTAGGTTAAGGCGCAACATGGGTTAGGTTAAGGCGCAACATGGGTTAGGTTAAGGCGCAACATGGGTTAGGTTAAGGCGCAACATGGGTTAGGTTAAGGCGCAACATGGGTTAGGTTAAGGCGCAACATGGGTTAGGTTAAGGCGCAACATGGGTTAGGTTAAGGCGCAACATGGGTTAGGTTAAGGCGCAACATGGGTTAGGTTAAGGCGCAACATGGGTTAGGTTAAGGCGCAACATGGGTTAGGTTAAGGCGCAACATGGGTTAGGTTAAGGCGCAACATGGGTTAGGTTAAGGCGCAACATGGGTTAGGTTAAGGCGCAACATGGGTTAGGTTAAGGCGCAACATGGGTTAGGTTAAGGCGCAACATGGGTTAGGTTAAGGCGCAACATGGGTTAGGTTAAGGCGCAACATGGGTTAGGTTAAGGCGCAACATGGGTTAGGTTAAGGCGCAACATAGGTTAGGTTAAGGCGCAACATAGGTTAGGTTAAGGCGCAACATAGGTTAGGTTAAGGCGCAACATAGGTTAGGTTAAGGCGCAACATAGGTTAGGTTAAGGCGCAACATAGGTTAGGTTAAGGCGCAACATAGGTTAGGTTAAGGCGCAACATAGGTTAGGTTAAGGCACAGTACGGGTTAGGTTAAGGCACAGTACGGGTTAGGTTAAGGCACAGTACGGGTTAGGTTAAGGCACAGTACGGGTTAGGTTAAGGTACAATACGGGTTAGGTTAAGGTACAATACGGGTTAGGTTAAGGTACAATACGGGTTAGGTTAAGGTACAATACGGGTTAGGTTAAGGCACAATATGGGTTAGGTTAAGGTACACATTGTTGTAAGGAAAGGTGTTTTGGGGGGGGGGGGGGGGGCCGGTTTGTTGATTGTGATTATCGTAAGTAAATGACTGCGGCATCATCGGATTTGCCACGTCAGGGTGCACCTTTGGCTCATAACAGGCGGCGCTCTGATTCCATGCTTGTGGCAGACCTGTGTCTTTCATTCCTGCCATTGTTTGTGTGGTGTGACAGGAGGCAGTATTGTGATGTTGGGTGCACCCCTGTGTGGGAC